>NC_133499.1:3994376-4204827 GCF_025370935.1 Choristoneura fumiferana
TATGAGAAATCAGTGAGCAAAATCGCATATTGCTCACGTCCGTAGACAAGTAACTTTTTAATTATTTTTTTAAAATGCTGAGTACAGTGTTGGGTCTACTCACTGAATTCCAAATATTTGAACTCTTACTTTGATCTATCATTTCACTTCAACTCGAAAAAAAGCAAGAGATAGGATCAAGATTTGTCGATTACAAACTTAATTAAATTTTTGGTATTAAAAATATATCGAAATATTTCCAAAATGTAAATTTTACCGATCTTTTAATAAAGTATGCAACCTCGTTGCACGAAAAGCCGCTTCTCTGTTTTTTTTTTTTATAAAAGAATTCCTTATACTGCCTCTACAGTATAATTATTATTTGTTAAATTGAATGATTTTTTAACAAACCTATATATGTTATGTAGGTAATAGAAATATTAATAAAAAATCATATTTTTAAGGTTTAATTGTTCACCTTTTCAAATTACCCCGAGATGAGGCTTTTTGCAGTATTAAAAAACAAGTACGAAGAGTTAAGATTGCATGTTATGAGTATGCGATTTGTATTGTAGCTACTGGACTCTTTTTATGGTTTTAAATGTAATTATTATATTTTGATAATAATCGGATTCTATTTTAAAAAAATGTGTTTGTTTGTAAACAGGTAGGTATATGTGGGTTTTATTCTTATGTTACATTTAAATTATGTTCTCGCTGCTGAGGTGAAAAATTGTATGTGTCACACGAGACCAAAGTTATTTTGCATCTCGTGTATTTCAATCCCTTGCTGATCTCAGGATTCTAACCTAGAATCACTCGCTATCGCTCGTGATTCAATTATAGAATCCTTCGCTTACTCGGGATTCAAAATCAAAACTCGCAACAAAAAACAACTTTGCTCTCTTGTTGCACAAATAACTATTTACTTTTCAGTTGTCTTTTTTGGCGTCGTTTTTTTGTCAGCGTTTATACTATCATCTGAGTGACACTGTAGTATAGTGTGTATAGTGACTATACACTAAAAAAAAATCTGATTCTGATTTACCTTTCTCTGAGACATCATCAGTGGGTATTGGCACTCCAACGGTCGGTCGACGAATGAAACAGGTCGGAATGAACTCGGAAGTATTAAACATGCCATTTAATATGCAACAGAATATTTAAAAATATTTGCATATTAGATTTTTAGCGGTAGATACAACTATATTGAAGAAAAATATTAAATACCTTTTCACCTCAGCAGCTCAAACAGGCAGGTTTTGCTATTAAAAATCAGTGAGCAAAATGCGATTTTGCTCACTCCGTGAGATAAAGTAACTTTTTTAACCCCCGACGAAAAAGAGGGGTGTTATAAGTTTGACCGCTATGTGTGTCTGTGTGTCTGTGTGTCTGTCTGTCGCGCGGTGTCGGGGGACGCTAAGGTTAACATGGAACTAAATATGTGTATTATTTAAAGTATTAACCTTATAATAAAGCAGTCTAGCTCAACCTTGGTGTAGGTATTACTTACGCGTCCCGGTCCCATACTCTGACATGGCGCAGCCGGATCAATTTTTTATTCTGATAATTGGGTGATAATTGTAACTTGTCTCAAAACACCAGAAAAAGTGAAAGTGAACGGTATCGAAAAAAAAAAGAAAAAAAAAAGAGAAGAAACAGACTTTTGTGCGACAATGGAGTCAGTTTTACAACCACCGCCTCCATTCAATTTCGAGAACAATCTGGCGAATGTTACTTCTGGAAACTTAAGCGCAGAATGGCAAAAGTGGAAAAAATCATGTAAGATTTATTTTGAAGCATGCGAAATAAATAAGAAGGAGAAGAAAGTCCAATTAAATATTATACTACACATTATTGGAGAAAAATGCCGTGAAGTTTATGAACAATTTAATGAAGAAATACAGACGGTAGACCAGCTGTTGAAACGGTTCGACGATTATTTTATTCCGAAAAAAAATTTAGCAGTAGAAAGACATCGCTTCTTCACACGAAACCAAAAAGAATTGGAATCTACCGAGCAATATGTATTTGAATTAAACAAAATAGCGTCAAAATACGAATTCAAAGACCTGCAAGATGACTTGGTGTGTAGCAAGTTTATCTGTGGCGTGAAAGATATGGGACTTTCAGAAAGGCTCCTAAGGGAACCAGATGTTACATTAAAGAAAGCTATAGATTTATGCAAGTTGGTTGAAATATCCAGAATGCAGGCACAAAATATGAAAACTGACAGCGGTGATCACCATAGCATACATGAAATATCCCAAGACACTCACGGAATCGAACCGGGGACCCGCGACGTGCATCTGGTAAATAGACGACCCGCGCGCAGCTATAACCGGCGGCCGTCACTCACACCGCCGCGAACAATCGCTAGTAGAGGAGCGGATGAGAACATAATTAATCGCAACAACCACCAATATTCCTATCAGAAACAGCATTCTTCAAAGACCAACGACTATTTGCGACATACAGCACCAGAAATGGAGTCAAGATACCAGCGCAGTACCTACAAAAAATGGTTGCGGCAACTGCGGGCGAGCTCATCCTAGGATGGAGTGTCCAGCCTACGGTGTACGGTGTAATAATTGCAGCAGGATGAATCACTTTGCGAGAATGTGTAGATCGGGGCGACGCGTATATGCATTGGAAGAGGACTCCACCGATCAGGTACTTTCTCATATCTATAACATTAGTAGCGATTGGTCAGTACAAATAGGTATAAATAATGTTTTGATAAGCTTTAAATTGGATACTGGAGCGGACGTAAACGTGTTGCCGGAAAGACTTTTGAGTAGTGTAGGCTTGAAAGTTAGTGATTTAACGAAAACATCAGTTAAGTTACAGGGGTACTCAGGAGGTGACATTGCAGTGGTAGGCAAGTGTTTTTTAAAAGTAAGCCACAAAGAAAATATATTTTTCTTAAAGTTTATAGTTGCTAATGTCAACTCACCACCAGTATTAGGAAGAGATTCATGCGAAGAGTTAAATTTAATAAAAAGAATAATGGCCGTTGAGAAGTCATCTAGCCTTAGTAAAAACATTCTCGATGAATTTCCCGATATTTTTACGGGTATGGGTTCTTTACCGGGCGAATATGAAATAAGGTAACGGCGCCTATTACCGGGGTATCGAAATCGACGGCCATCACCGCGGCAATTTAAAATACGCATTTTATAATCAAACCGATAGATTTCTTAAAAAATATATTTTACAAGATAAAAGCTTATTTAGTCGACTCACAGATCTATTAGCGCTAGTGTATGTGAATGATTCAAACATCTTGCAATTTCGTGATTTTCCGAAATGGCACCGACGGAAGAGGATTTGCCATACTAACGCGTGACACCACATACAAGCAGACTCGAATCTTATTTAGTGTTTTACAAAATAGTTATGGCAATTGAACTAATGTTATAGCTTTTAAATGGCTTTTTATAGTTTTTTGTACGAGTTCTGAATACTTTTTGTATATTTTTTGGCCCGGAAATACGATTAAAATGGAAAATAAAATACAGCGGCGATAGGCGCCATTTTTAACTGTTGATTGTAATACCGTGGTATATCACGGTAATAGTTAAAGTGGTAGTTTTGGTTCTTCAAGCTTTATTTATGGTATAAATTATCGTTTATATAATTTGTTACAGTTATTCCAATCTTGATCTATTCACGCTTTTAAAAAACTATTTCCGTGGTATGAAAAGTATTAACAAACTCTTAATTTTTAGCAAAAACTTCAATACTGAATTTGTAGTTTCTATAGAAACCGTTATTTTGCCAAGTTGTTTAAATATTGCGATGAAATTGTATATTTACTTACCAGTTATGTAATTTTGGTTATATGCCAAGGATGTAATAAGTATATTTGATTTGTAATTCAAACACAACTCTATCCTATAGTTTTTATAGGTCGGAATTAGATTTTACAATACTCCAAATTAAGCCAATTAACGATGGTATGATCGCATAACCCTCGGTAATAGAATGTTTGGGAATCTATTACCGACCCATTCAATTGTCTTTGGGTCGGTAATAGGTTCTTAAAGTAGTCCCTATTACCGAGTGACATTTTATTTTTCTGTTAAAATAATTCACATTTAGGGTACCGTAAGTGCAGAGTTTTTGATAAAGTTGTGACTTTTACTCAGCATGCATACATCAAACTATAACTGGTGGCATAAGCATAATAAAATACAGTGGGCTGGATACACTATTCGAATCATATTTTAGTTTTTTATTTAAATTTTCTCAAAAAATATTTGGTGTACAATATATTATACAGAACCAAAGCCATTACCTTTTTTAATCCCTCGGTATTAAGTTCCAAAACAATTGTCGGGTTCCTTTTACCGATGGTAGAAAATTGTCGTTTTTTTATACCCTCGTAATAGAAGCTCAATTCGCGGTAATGGAATCACAGCCTGTCCATTACCACGGTAATAGAAGATTTGGGTATTTGATTTCAATAATTATTTTATCAAAACTAATAACTAAAACGAGCCCAAAAAAGTTAGGACACTGAAAGTTCAATAAACGCTCTTAAATAAAAAAAATATTCTCGTTTGTTAAGGAGCTTTGATACCCTTAATTTTTGGGACTCATTTGAAAACTTCCTTAAGTACCACGGTAATAGGCGCCGTACCTTACAATTAAAAAACGGTGTTACTCCTGTCGTACATGCACCTCGAAAGTTACCAATCGCACTAAAAGAGCAAATAAAATTAAAATTAAACGAAATGGAGACTGATGGAATAAGTTAGAGGGTAGAGGGACCCACGGAGTGGGTCAATAGTATGACGGTAGTCAAGAAACCCAACGGCGATTTGCGCATATGCTTAAATCCGCGTGATTTAAACAAAGCCATCAGGCGCGAGCATTTTAAATTACCAACCTTTGAGGAGATAACGGCCAATTTGCAGGTGGTAGGACCTTGTGCAAGGTCCGCCCGGATTGCTACCACCATCTTGCTCGCTAATCCTGCCGTGAAGCAGCAGTGCTTGCACTGTTGTGTTTCGGCGTGGAGAGTAAGACAGCCGGTGAAATAACTGGCACTTGAGGTATTCCATCTTAGGCCTCTAGGTTGGCAACGCATCTGCAATACCCAGATGTTGTAGTTGTCTACGGGCGGTGGTGATCTCTTACCATCAGGAGACCCACTTGCTCGTTTGCCATCCAGTCAAATAAAAAAAAAAAAAAAAAATTTACTTGGCGCGAAATACTTTAGTACTCTGGACGCAAAGCAGGGTTTTTGGCAAGTGAAATTACATCCTCGTAGCACAGATCTATGCACATTTAATACGGTCTTTGGAAGATATAAATTTTTACGAATGCCATATGGGATTTCATCAGCGTCAGAAATTTTTCACAAGCGTTTATATAGCCATTTCGACGACATAGAAGGTGTGGTTTTGTTTGTTGATGACCTATTAGTGTACGGTCATACCAAACAAATTCATGATCAGAGGCTCAGGGCAGTACTAAAAAGGTGTCAGGATATTAACATAAAACTAAACAGACAGAAATTCAAAATCGGCTTAACAGAAATTCAATATCTAGAACATAAAATAAGTAGCGACGGTATACGCCCCGATGATTCTCATTTACTTGCTATTAAAGATATGCCTACTCCAAAAAACCTCAAGGACATTGAGAGATTTCTAGGCCTAGTCACATATGTGGGTTATTTCATACCTAATCTATCACAAAAAACCTCGACCTTACGGGAATTATTGAAAAAAGACACGGAGTGGCATTGGGACGCTAGGCACGATAGTTGTTTTACAGAACTAAAAACATATTTAACGTCACCACCTGTTTTACAATATTACGACATAAAGACTCCAATAGTAATCTCAGGTGATGCAAGTCAGAATGGCCTAGGCGCGTAGTATTACAAAACAACCTGCCGGTTTGTTATGCGTCAAAATCCCTAACAAAGACTGAGCAGTCATACGCTCAGATTGAAAAAGAGTTATATGCTTGCGTCTTCGCGTGCGAGAAGTTTTATACATACATATATGGACGATCTGATGTAACCATAGAAACAGATCATAAGCCATTAGTGAACATAATATCTAAACCACTCTGTAACGCACCCGCACGGTTACAAAGAATGTTGATGCGATTGCAGCCGTACTCATTCACACTTGTATACAAGCCGGGAAAATATTTGTACATCGCCGACGCACTATCGCGTGCGGCTGCACCGAATACAGGCGCGACCCTCCCCCCGCGCGACCACCTCGATGCGCAGGCGCAGGTATGCGCACTCACGGCGAGCAATTCATTAGTTGATACACACTTCCTGCAAATACAAAAATATACAAAAGACGATCCCAGCCTACAAAATTTAATTAAAGTTATTAAGCGTGGTTGGCCAGACCAAAAGGATAAAGTTCACGACAAATTAAAATGTTACTGGAACATTAGAGAAGAATTAACGATAAATTTTGGTATAGTTTGGAAGGGAAACAGGATTTTGATACCAAAGTGTATGCGTCGCGACATTCTTAAAAAAAATACATTCAAGTCACTTGGGATTAGAAAAATGTAAATTAAGGGCAAGAGAAACAGTGTATTGGCCACATATTAACTCACAGCTACATGACTACTTATCAAACTGTCAACCGTGCTTAACCTATAAGAAACAAAATACAAAAGAGCCACTTATATCACACGATATTCCTAACAGACCGTGGTGTAAGATCGGAGTTGATATTTTTCATTTTGCGAACGAATCATTCCTTATAGTTGTAGACTACTACAGTAAATATGTTGAAGTGGTCAAGTTGAGTACTTTAAAGTCTGAAAATGTAATAGCTAAATTAAAATTAATTTTTAGGAGACACGGCATACCAGAAATAATAATGAGTGATAACGGACCAGAATTTTCATCAAACCTATTTAAAGAGTTTTCATTGCAGTGGATGTTCCATCATGTTACTTCATCACCCCGATACGCACAGTCCAACGGGCAAATTGAACGAAGCATACAAAGTATTAAAAACATAATGAAAAAAACCAGATTCGACCAAACTGATTTTGATTTAGCATTATTGGAGTTTTTAAATACACCCATAAGTGACAAACTTCCCTCTCCATCGGAAATGTTGTATAGTCGTAGGCTACGTAGTATTTTACCCTGCAAACCTTCCCTATTAATGCCAAGACTACCAGATCGCAATATTCATAAAAAACTTAAAGCAAGGCAAGCAGTACAGAAATCTTATTATGATCGAGGAGCTAGAAACATGAGTTCATTAGTCACAGGGCAGAAGGTAAAAGTAAGAATAAATAACAACTGGGTTTCAGGAACGATAGATAGCATTGTAGGCCCTAGATCATACCTCATAAGAATGCTAAACGGCGATATGCTACGGCGCAATAGAAAACATTTAATAATAGATTCAAATAAAAGGCCTGAGTACTGTTTTGGTTCATATGACGATGACGTAATCCCTCCCGCAGTAGGCACGCGAGTCGCGTCCAGCTCCAGTCAACCGGTTGCTCAATCAGCTGATCTTAGTTCGCAAACTAATCTTTACCGCACTCGTTCCGGCAGGATAGTGCGACCTCCTGATCGGTGGGGCTTCCCACCGTTGGCCCACGCTACTAACACCGGTTCCTGATGCATCACTACCTAGGACACACATACATAATCCCTAAATTTTAAATGAATAATAAATATCTAAATAAACAGTAAGTAATTCAATCGTATTGTATTCAGCCATAATTACTTTTTTCATCTTATATTTTTAAGTTAATTCAAATAAAATAATATAAATGAAATAATAGGTAGATAGATATGTATAAATATAAATATATTGAAATGTATAAATATACATAAGACTATTGGTAATGAAATTTCTAATAAAATATTTTTCGTCTGATTAAAAAATTATAATAATAAAATTGTAAAATGTAAATAAAATTAATTTCGTATAGACACATGTCTTAAGTCATTAACATATTGATACAATGTCAATGTTTAAAGTTTTTTGAAAACACAATTATATGTATATCATTACCTTGTCGTATACTGAATAATAAGTACTCAAGAACTTTCCAAAGACTAAAGTAGGTACAGTCAATTAATTTCATTTGAAAATCATCATCAGAATGTATTAGGTACATCAGAATTAAAATTCACCAATGATAAAATTTTAAATAAAAGTAAAATAAACAATGAATTTCTTGTATAACAAATTTAAAAATATATATGCATGTTAGATTTTATAAATAGGATGGATTGATGGATGAGATGTAAAAATCACGCAATTATTAATATTAAGAATTCAATTTTGTAAGAATGCATTGCACCGCTTTTATTTGTTTAAGTTTTTTTTTTCTTCAAAAAAGGGGGTTGTGGGTATTTTATATATAGATGTATGCGGGTAGACAAAACATTATAATAAAGCAGTCTAAGCTCAACCTTGGTGTAGGTATTACTTACGCGTCCCGGTCCCATACTCTGACAACGACGAGCTGATGCTGCAGCCAGGATGTCCAGCACACCAGTATACTCTTGATAAAATAATAGCAGATATGTCGTGTTTGTTTCATTTTGATCAGTATTTGATTCTACATACAATGCAATGGTGGCAACACGATGAGCTAATGCTGCAGCCAGGATATCCAACACACTAGTACACTTTTAAAAAATAATATACCAAAGATTAAAAAACATGAAATCAAAAAAAACGTAAATTTAAAATTTAAAAAACCCCCGACACAAAATAACGCTAGCAAAAATAAAAAAAAAAAAACCCGAAAAAAACGGTGCGAAGTTAATACTTTAAAAATACAACATATGTATTTTAGTTTTCTGTTAACCTTAGCGGTCCCCCGACTCCGACGACGCTTAGATAAAAAAAATATTACTAAGTACTTATACTAAATTTACTTAGGCTAATTTTGCGGGAAATCAGCATAGTCCCCGCGGGATAGGGATAAACGAATTCTTTTCAGATGAAGTCGCGGGCAACAGCTAGGTAGTGCTTAATTATTTTTTACTTTTTAGTTCTCTTTTTTGGCGCCGTTTTTTTTCGAGTGTTTTTTTTTTATTAGTATACCGCTACCCACGTTTACAGATTATGTAAAAACTATTTTATTTGTATGACGTCCAAGTTGAAAATTGACTGAAGGCACGCCCATCTGTCAAGTGTTAACTCCAAGTAATAGTACTGTAACCAGGACAGTCAACCATGTCGATCACCAGGCAACCGCGGAACCCTATGGCAGGTAAATTTAATTCATTTAATGAATGACGTGAATGTTACAATGACCAAGTTTTGCGTTTTAATGACGGAAAAACTACGCATTGATAACCTCCTCCTTTTTCTGAAGTCAGTGAAACACAATAAATAAAAATGTAGACGGTAGGTATTTTATAAACAAATTTATTTCAATAAAAAATAAAAACAATAAAAAACCAAAGGTAAAAATATTTTGATCTTACAACTAGAAAATAAATATTTATAGGTATACATTTTCGTGCTTGATGATTCACTATGCGACATAACTCATAACACTGTTTGCATAATAATTACTTTGCATAAAAACGAAATGTACAATTTCAGCGAGCATAAGCATTCTGAGCGAACAATGGCTAATGCCGAACAATGGCATCTTTAAGGAGTGGTTACTACGAATAAATAATAAGTCATATCGAAAATACAAACTGAGACATGGATGCACAGAAAAAGAGACCAGCGTTGGGAATCGAACCCAGGTCCTCAGCAATCCGTGCTGCGTGCTTATAACCCCTACACCACCGCTGGACAGGAGTCTAGACACGAATTTCTCCTATGCACACATATCTCAGGTTACTTTTTTCCTAAAAAATATTAAACCATGAAAATAATTTTCTACCAGTCTGAAGTTGGTCGGTGCCTCAGCACGAGCCAGCAGGAGTGGACATATAGTCATCTACCTCACCTACGCAATTATATTAATATTGGGCTTCAATCACTCCTGCTGGCTCGTGCTGAGGCACCGACTTCAGACTGGTAGAAAATTATGTTCATGGTTTTTTTGTAGTTGGTTCAATTTTTTGTTATAAAATTTTATTTTCACGCTTTTTAGTGTAAATAATCTAAGATACAATAGTTTAATATCAATTGCTCGTCACCTTTTACGAAAGATTGCTTTTTCCGATGCAGAGACGTTCATTATTGAGATGTCCCCGTGCTTCACCACCTGTTTTACCATATGCATTACGTGGAGTATAAATTTCTTAGCAACTGTGTCAAAGTAATTAAAATTCAACCCGTGAAATACTTGTTATTGAGTAGTAAGTCCGATGGTCAACTGTGGTCTTCATCATCAGTTCCACTTCACCAAATGATGATTTTCAAGAGCAAATGCACGAGTTACTACTAAATATATCCAATTTACTATAAATGTCCCTACAAAATTTGAAGAGTACCCTCGATTTTCTTAAGATTCAATTATCAGATCCTGATTTGATGCTTATGGGACCTTATTGAAGACATTCCTAGACGGACGCAAAAAAAAATCAAATCGGGTCATAAATGACGGAGTTCTGAGGTAACAAACATAAAAAAAAAACAACCGAATTGATAACCTCCTCCTTTTTTGAAGTCGGTTAAAAATCCGAAGGTTTTTTTAAGAGCTCACGGAGTGTACGTTTGTTATTAAAATTCTGAACAACTAATGGATTTAGAGAAAAGAAAAAAATTATGTATGACAAAAAACGCATTAGGTATGACTTTCAACAATTATGCAA
Source organism: Choristoneura fumiferana (assembly GCF_025370935.1). Lineage (NCBI taxonomy): Eukaryota > Metazoa > Arthropoda > Insecta > Lepidoptera > Tortricidae > Choristoneura > Choristoneura fumiferana. The sequence goes on from NC_133499.1 coordinate 4,005,106, forward strand.
ACCAATATGGACCTATGTATTTTATTTTTTACTTTTAAACATTGGGCGTTTATTTAGGCAAAAATTTAAAATGACGTCTGACAATACTTTTGACTCAGTCTTTTAGATAGAAAGCTGTTCATTACACACATTAACGAACTAAAACAATTACTTTGCTCACCCGCGACCTTATGATAGCTACGTTCATGCAAGAAATGTGTGTTCATGCAGTTCCTCTACCTCCATACTGTAAGAACACACGCAAATCACACAAACCCTTCTATCACCACCACCATACTACACTGTCGCGTTTCGAACTCAACCTAAGCTCATCTACAGAGCAACACAACTGAAACTTTATTCGACGCAATTCTTGAATATTTTAAACTTTCAATTCAATTTTAAACTTTTCACTCAGTCTTTTCACCATGTGCGCATCTATGCCTCCTCAAGCCACTACTCTGTGTAAACTGGGTGCTGCACACATCACAACTATATTTCTCACCCGAGTGTATTCTCATATGCAACTTCAAATTACCATTAATAGAAAACTGTTTATTGCACACGTTACAATTAAACGGTCTTTCGTCCGAATGCACCCGCATATGCTTGGATAAATTACCTATTTGTTTATTACAAATTTTACACGTATACGGTTTTATGCCAGTATGTACGCGCATATGTCGTTTCAACTGCCCAGTTTCTCTAAAAGCGCGTTTACACACATCGCAACTATACGGTTTCTCGCCTGTGTGAACCCGCATATGTATTTTCAAATAGCCGTTGTCTGAGAACGGTTTCTTACACACTTTACAAGAGAAGGGTTTTTCACCAGTATGAGTGCGTTCGTGGAGCTTAAAGCTGGCCATTTGAGCGAATTTCCTATTGCAAAAGCCGCAGCTGTAAGGTTTTAAGCCTGTGTGCACCCGCATGTGGACTTTGAGAGTTGTGTAAGCTGTGAAATTCTTGTTGCACACTTCACAAATGAAAGGTTTCTCGCCCGTGTGCTGTCGTTCGTGAACGGATAAATAACTTTTGCTTGAAAACTGTTTCTTACACACATGGCAGCTATAAGGTTTAACACCTGTGTGAATTATGAAGATATGTCGTTTCAAATGCGTTCTTTGTGGGAACCTGCGGCCGCATACATCACAAACGTAGGGTTTCTCCCCCGTGTGAGTTAGTATATGGGACTTCAAGGTCTGATTATGACCAAACGATTTGCTGCAAACGCTACAAGTATACTTTTTCTCACCCGTGTGAGTTTTTAAGTGTTCTTTTAAGCCTTTCTTTCTTAAGAACTCTTTGTTGCAGTAGCTGCAGGTGAATTTCTGTTCGAAATGTGTTGTTAGATGTTTTTTCAATAGTCTGGCTTTTAGGAATGTTTCGGGGCACATTGTGCATGGGAATTTGTCCCCATCTGAATGGTGTGAGGTTATGTGTTGGTTCAGTTCTTTGTTGTTTGTGCATTTTTCGTTGCACAAATTGCATTGAATAGTTCTTTCGCCCGTGTGCATACGCATATGAACCTCTAGAGAGCCGTTGTATGAAAATCTCTTTTGGCATATTTCGCAGCTAAATTTCTTCGTTTTTGTTTGATGTGGTTTATCATCTGAAATAATAATAAGAATCATTTTTATTTAGCAATAAAACCCGAAAAACCTGACTGCCTTAAAAACTAAAAGGAAAAAAAACAGTCTAGTGTTTTAGAACTCTGTTAAGTAGCTAATTTAAAGTTCAACAGTCGGGACCTACTCGGTCTCAGTCGGGATTACTAAGAATTTTTGAGCGTCACGATTTAAATGGGTCCCGACTGTTGAACTTTAAATTAGCTAAGTACTTGACAGAAATCTAGACCACTAGACTTGTTTTCTTCCTTTTAGTTTTTAAGGCAGTGGGGTTTTTTATTTTTTTTATTATGTGTTATTGTCCAATAAATTATAGTTACAATTACAAAAAAATATATATATACGCTAAGTAAAATAACCTTCCTTCGTGCAGTTGGGTAAAACTTACCATCACTGTGTTTCGGGACAGCCCAGTCGGCGTCAGGGATGGATTCCTCTTTGTGTCTCCGGAGGTTGGAGAGGGGCTGGTCATCCAAGTCCACTACAGGTTGGATGAACAGATCCACGGATGTCACTGTGTCTTCTGAGAGCAAGAGTTGTGGTGAACATTTTGGATAGCCCTTATTTCGCATAACATTATTTGTCACAATATTAATTCGCCTAATAATTCATTCGTATAATTGAAATGTGCATAGAACTATAGCTTGGTCATAAAATTAATTCGCATAATTTTATTAAGCGAGTGAATTTTATGGGTCAGGGCAAAAAATACTGTCAAGGTTAGGTTGTTAGGTTTTTTTTAACAGCCCGATAATAGCTATTTTCACACAGTAGTTTACTTTTCAGATATAATTTATACTTTTTAATACTTACGCAAAGTAGCATTATACTTATCAAAATAAAATTATGCCAACACATTGTTATGCCAATTTATACTATGTGCATTAATATTATGGGTATTCAGTTATGCAAATTAATGTTATACGATCTAATAGTCATGCGAAATAACATTATGCCAATTTATATTAAGAATATTACGTCATGCGAATTAATATATTATAGACCCGAAAATTTCGTTTTTTAGGGAGCAACCCTTATAGTTTCGGCAAGTCTGTCTGTCCGTCTATCTGCCCGCAGCTTAGTTTAGAGACCAAACCTGATCTCTCGAGATGTTATTTTTAGTCGTAGCTTACCGTGAAATTTGAGCCCAAGTCCTTCTTTGATGTCAAAATTTCGTTCATTTGAAAAATCATCTCTGGAACCTGAAAGAAATACAATTTCTTCTTTAGCTTCGTTTATAGTCTGAGTTCATTATTATTAAACTAGTGTCTACCCGCGGCTTCGCACGCGTAAATCATATGAAATCCAGTAGTTGAACTTTCGGGATTTTACAAAATTCCCGCGGGAATTCCCGAAAATAACATCGTGGTCTTTATTGACATTAACAACAGCAGATGGGGGGGGGGGCAGGGGCGGTCCGCCCCGGGCCACCCCAGGGGGGGCCGGTTTGGCATTGGCAAGCATAGAAAAAAAAAGATTTTTTGCGTGACGGATGTCGCTTCACTTGTAAATGTTTACGTGGTGTTCACGCCACGCCAGTCAGTCTTAGCCTGATATTGAACAACAGTGCCAAATTTCGTGTCCCTAAAACCATCGGTTGTTATTTCGAAATTTTATCCCTATCCCATGGTAATATTAGGATAAAAGTAGCCTATGTGTTATTCCAGATCTTCATCTTTCTACGTATCAAATTTCATACAAATCGTAGTAACAAACTAGTCAGAGTAACATACATACACACACACATATATAATAAAACAAATTAAGAAAACCAATGACAGCAAGAGTAAATTCTAGTAATAGCGGTCTAACTTATAACACCCCTCTTTTTATGATTGGTTATTTGGAGTCTTTTTGTATTTTTTATTTCAACTCCAAATTTGTTACTTTTGCGGTCATCCCGTAAAACCATTTCGAAAATACAAACTGAGACATGGACGCACAGAAAAACCAGAATAAGAGACCAGCGCTGGGCTTTTTGTGTTGGGGGTTAAAAAAAAGATATTTGCGCAATATTAAATCGGGATCCTCTTCAATCGCATATTTTTTTTAGACTATTAAGTATTATTTCACACAATTGATTTGGTATAATAGTACTGTCACATAGTAATACTTTGGCCTACTACTTTTTTGGCATATTAAGCTAATTTGTTGCGACTTACGCCTGCGAAACCTGGACCTTAACCCAGAGAGACGAAATGAAGCTTGCCGTGTTCGAAAGGAAAGTGTTGAGAAAAATCTATGGTCCCGTGAAAGAGTGTGACGGTATCTACCGTCAACGCATGAACCATGAACTGGACGCACTTATCGGGCACGAGAACATCGTCAGGTTTTGTAAGTCGCAGCGACTGAGGTGGGCGGGTCACCTTGAAAGAATGCCGGACACAAGGGCCGTAAAAGTAATGACAAGGTGGACGCCGCAACAAAAGAGACCGAGAGGCAGGCCTAAAAAGCGTTGGAGTGACTGTGTGGAAGAAGATCTCAGGAGGATGGGAAAGTTTACCAGCTGGAAGAAGGTTGCCAGGCACCGTGACAACTGGAGGAAAATTGTGGAGGAGGCCAAGACCCACAGAGGGTTGTAGCGCCAGCGGAAGAAGAAGAAGAAGAAGCTAATTTGTATTAGACTAAAACACATTATGCATATTATTGTTTGGGCTATTGATTATTTGTTATAAATTAACAACAAAATATTAATGAACTAAAATAATTTCCTTGCTCACCCGCGACCTTCAAGGCCGCGGGTGAGCAAGGAAATTATTTTAGTTCATTGATATGGACCTCCGCAAAGTAACGCCTGATTCAATAAATTAACAAAATATTAGGTTAGGTTAGATCACCTTAGGTACATTAGGTTAGGTTAGGTTGGTATGATATCCAGGCGCGAAGCGCCCAAACAACGCAGAATTAATATTAACACAAAACTGACCTTTTCTCGTAGTGCATCAGGCTCGTGATAGTGGTTATGCACTTTGTAATGATGCAAATTTATTATTATGACTTTTTGTATTTATGCCATTTGACGTCAGTTTTCATGGAGATGGTGTTTTCTGTATTTATGCTTTTTAATTTTATGCGTAAAAAAATATGCGTAATGATGAGTATGCACCTCGCTAATTTGGCTAAAGGCAATTATGCGTAACATTCATATTACAAATAATTTTATGCCATCCAATAGAGAAACTATTAAATCTTAGTTAAAAATTAAATGACTGCTTACCATTAGAAGAAGAATCGTCTTCTAACTTGATTCCTGACTCCAATTTGACACCATCTGAACACAATATAAAAGTAGGTTTACTATTAACTTCTCATAGCCATAAGGTGACCCGGGGCTATTGTAGCTGGGGGAATATTGTATCTGAGCCAGCCGTACTTCCCCCGGGCGGCAGTTTCATGGGGGCGCCAAATCCTTGTGTGTGACAAGAAATGAAGAAGAAAAATGCTACTCATTGGCAGTTTAAATAGTTTTTCTCAAACACTGCAGGGAGGGGACGCCACCATCAAGGTTTTGCCCCGGTTCGAAAAAAACGTAGATCCGGGGCTGATCTGAGCCGTCTGATGGCGTCCTTACTACACCATGTTCACCATGTTCATGTGTGTTGTGTGAAGACAGTCTTCTGGGGAACACAACGTAAAATGGCCGAGAAGAACATGGCGTCGTAAGGACGTCATCAGACGGCTCAGACACAATATCCCCTCAGCTACAATAGCCTCGGGTGACCTTACCTAATAAAATTAGGGACCATGTACGCTTTCCACTTTACAGGTATTTTTTTTTATCTTATATTTTAATGAGGTTTTAGTACACTAAGGGGCTGTTTCACCATCCATTGATTAGTGTTAACTGACGGTTAAATGTGATGCCGTCTCTATTTGTTTTGTTTGAAATGAATAGACGGAGACGGCATCAAATTTAACCGTCAGTTAACACTAATCAATGGATGGTGAAACAGCCCCTAAATGTTACTATGTCAGCCTCATGGGGAACCCCAGATCCATGTTACACTCTCTCTTGTGCCGAAACCTAGTTGTGATTGGTTTTTTGGAGTCTTTTTGTAATTTTTATTTCAACTCCAAATTTGTTACTTTTACGGGTATCCCGTGAAACCATATCAAAAATACAAACTGAGACATGGATGCACAGAAAAACCAGAAAAAGAGACCAGCACTGGGAATCGAACCCAGGTCCTCAGCAATCCGTGCTGCGTGCTATAACCCCTACACCACTGCTGGACAGAAATCTAGACAAGAATTTTTCCTATGCATACATATCTCAACCCCCTACCAACCTAGTCTCTGGATGCAAAAGCCTGTCTCATGAACTTGTAAATCAGCATCGCTTCTTCTGAGTGGTTGACTCAGAAGCACATTTACACTTCCATTCAACAGATCCATACCATCCAGATACCTGTTTCTGATGTCCATATTCTAATCACATTCCATGAGAAAATGAAGGTCTTCAGTCTTAATACAGTTACAACCTATACACAAGGGTGATTGTACAACTCATCAAATTTAGGAAATTATTTAGTGGAATGCGACCAGACTGCACATGAAATGCCAGCACGAGCAGTTCCCTGGGAAGGCTGGCACCATCAAACCAGGGTACCTTGTATACTTTGTTTTGGATAGTACTATACCAAATGTCCTTTATTACAGATACTTTGTTAAACATTATTTGCCATTGTTCCTTACACTGCCTTGGCTAAACACATCAATTCTGTACCATAAGGTTTACATCCAATCTCAACCCCTTTTTTTTATGGCTTTCACCCTTGCTTTTTTAGCAAGAGGTATTTTGCCAATGTCGATCAGCCCCTCTTAAAACTGCCATGTTAGCTAATCTGTCAGCTTGCTCATTACCAGCTATACCCACATGAGATGGGGATTCGTAATATCTGTTTTACACTGGGTATAATAGTAGTAGCATATATACCTTTTGAAATGTTGTTGCTAAGCTGCACTAATATTCTTTCGCAAGCCAAAACTTGTTGTTTGAAGACCGTGGCATCACGTAATCTCTTGACACAGCCCTCGCATATGCTGTAGCTCTGGCTGCACCGAGAGTTGGGCCTTATCTGAAAAAAAAAGAGTCCAATTTTTACCGTGGTTTGTAATATATCCTCCATGGCAAATTGTATGTCGTGGAATATATTATGACACATTTACATTTATGATTAGTGATTTGGGCGAGTTCATGTATTTTCGTCTTTTTTTTTTTATTCGACTGGGTGGCAACGAGCAAGTGGGTCTCCTGATGGTAAGAGATCACCACCGCCCATTGACATTTGCATCACCAGGGTCATTGCAGATGCGTTGCCAACCTAGAGGCCTAAGATGGGATACCTCAAGCGCCAGTAATTTCACTGGCTGACTTACTCTCCACGCCGAAACACAACAGTGCAAGCACTGCTGCTTCACGGCAGGATTAGCGAGCAAAATGGTGGTAGCAATCCGGGCGGACCTTGTACAAGGTCCTAGCACCTGCAAACACCTGGTGTTTTGTATACCTACATAAAATATTTAAGTTGTTGTGTATTGTTTAGCTAAATTATTCCATTGGGTATGTAACCTGTAATGAATTGTAAGTGGAAAATTTAAATAAATGAATAAATATTTTGTTTACTCGCACTCACAGAAAATGTATGAACTTGCTCCGTATGACAAAACAAATGCGGGTGATCTGACCTAAAAATCTGACTTGAACCCCCCTAGGCCAGAAGCTGGGTACGCCTATGAATCCCTTCGTAATACTAAACAGCTCAGCGGGCCTGATATATAAGCAAAACAGTTGATGAATTATTTACAAGTTTGTCTAAGAAAATTTTGTACTGAATGATTGAATATTATTATTCAAAAAAAGGCTTATTATGCACTGACTGAAATCTGAGGAAGTTTTTCGGTAAAAACAGAAAGTTCGATAGACGTTGGTTTTGCTTACTCGGATTAAATATATATATAAATAATATTGGAAGGAAACATGACCGGTGACACAATTTAACGAACGAAAGTTGAAGTTATACTTAAAAAATATGTTTCTCTTTACTTACAACTATGTTCAAACTATCTCGCAACATATCTGCATAAATTTCTTCAATTCCTTCGTAAATATACGACTCCCCGAGACTTCTGAAACCTCCCACGACATTACAACAGCGACAGAGGCCCTTTTCATTCCACAAGTCACTCATAATTCTTCATAAAAACATAAAGTTTCAAATTATGAAGTGCGTACGAATACACTCACTGTACCACATCACACTGACAGGACAGACAGACAGACAGACAAATTCAGTCAGTCAGACAATTTTCTTTTTTTTTTCTTTTTGTTTGACGTTTCTCATAGACCTAAAGTACAATTCAATAGAATCTGTCAATTTTCTACATATTTAAGACACCCTATCATGGGCACACTTGATTATATATGTCCCTGTTGTTGCAATTATCATCTAAAAGGAATCAAAAAAGAATAATAGTCACATCACAAAGCCTTAGGCAGCCCGGTGTTTATATTAGTAGGCTGGAAGTGTCTACAGGATTGTCAGATTCTATTGAATTGGAGTTTATACCTATACCTTTATTTCCTCTAAGACGGTTCTAAGTCTAGTCTGTGGTAGCTGCTGCTGGGCTACTACGAAACTCGACGTTCTACGAAGTTCGTATCGTACCGTTCCTCTCGCTCTCGTATTAAATAGTGTAAGTGTCAGAGAGACCGCACGACACGGACTTCGAGTTTCGAATTTCATAGTAGCCCAGCTGCTTCTTTCCTTTCTTGCATCAATCAAGCAAGCAAAGCAAGAGACTTTGGCAAGAGAGAAATCGCGGTCGTGTTATTTTGTGTGTAGTATTGCGAATTCAAATATTGTCGTCAATTAAAAGTTCTAACTCGTTAATAGTGGAAAAGGTTGATACTGAGAAGAATAATGGAAATTGAGGCAGTAAATATGTCGCTGGGTAAGTTAAAGTAATTCTTGTTCCCTCCATTTTGGTTACTGGTTACCAAGGTATTTCCATAACTTTCTTGCTGTAGTTTCATTCGTGGTAATTTTAATTTGCAATTACAGTCATTAAAATTTAAGCTATCGAATTTTATGCACACAAGCAACCTTAGATCTATAATTTGAAAAGTTCCTAATAGTTTTGTAAACATACTGTTTCTACGAATCTTGCCATTTTTACTTACTGTGAGTACTTAGCCCAGTGATCTAAAAAAATCGACAATCATTTAGCTAATTACTGGTTTGGCACAGATTAAGTAATAGTACAAGTGGGTTTGGGTTTGGGTCAATTCTATTATACCTAATTCTATTCATTTTGTTATAACAAGAAATGGTCACACACTTTGTCATTGCCTTTCAATTGTGTAGAATATGTCTAGTTTGTTGCATGTAATTACTTATGCATAGTATAGCCTTTTTTCTCTGTAACAAATATATTGTCTGGACATGAACCAGTTAGCAACTTGATGCATGGAACTATAATTTCTTTTTTACACTGACATGTGACTCCCCGCCTCATTGGAAGACTCAATGGCCAACTGTGTGTGTAATCATTCACTTCAAATCTCGTAGCACTACCTTTAACCTGGATCCCCCCGGTCCTCACTTGAGGACATAAAAAAAAAGTAATTTTAACTTTACTTGATTGATTTTGGGTCATCATGAAAACAAATTTTATGTCAAGACCCAGGAGGATAAAACATGGTGTATGGTGGTGTGCTAGAATTATCCTTCCTCGTCCGATGGAGCCTAAAGTTGCTTAGCTTTACTCTGATCTTTTACTTCATTACAGATGACATTATAAAGCAGAACCGCATCGGCAAGAACAGCCAAGGTGGTAACAGGGGTCAAAATCGTGGACGGTCCCAAACCCGAGCCACAACACCTGCTGGGTCCTACAACAGACAGAATCGTGGTCGTTCAAAGACACCAAACAGATCCTATAACAGGCAAAATCGAGGCCAATCCCAGACACGAGACAGGACACCCAACAGAAACTACAAAGGGGGTCAAAATCGGGGTCGTTCGCAGACACCAAGTAGATTTTACAATGCTGGACAGAACCAGAATTATGGTCGCTCGCAAACACCAAATAGATTCTTTAATGGAGGACAGAATCAGAATCGTGGTCGGTCACAGACACCAAATAGGTCGTTCAATGGTGGACAGAATCGCCGTTTGCAGACACCAAACAGGTCTTTTGGTGGGGGGCAGAACCGTGGGCGCTCAAAGACACCTAACAGGTCTTTTAGAGCTAACAGTCGGTCGAGATCTAGGTAAGTATGTCTTCTGTTTGTATACTAATTTTTGTGTGATTATGGAATTTCTATTCAACCGTTGGGCCGCAGCATGCGAAACTATGGATGTAGTTTAGTACATAATTGTCACACACGGGGCATGCATTGAAGAGTGCTGCCTCTCTACTGCAGTGTGCTGGTGCACCGCTACAGACCCAAACTACCAGCTGTGTACCCTGGAATTGACCCACTGTATGCCAATGCACATAAGGGAGGGCGAATCCACTGTTGTGGGCATGATGGGCATGCCCACAACCCAAATAGACTAGCAACAACACACTTTGAAAAGTCATTCATAAGCAAGTTTGTACTCGAACTCGCACTTGGCCGGTTTTTGGGTGGCTGTGATTTGGCTGTGACCACAACCTTTTTTGAGGGCTGGATCCGCGCCTGAATGCACATGAAACACTGCACAAATAATAATTAAATCAAATCAAAAATAGTACATTACTGCAGAGGCGGGGAAGTAGGGGGTTGCCGGCCAAGCAGATATATAGGGATGCGAGGCCAGCAACCCCACATTCCGGCCGAGACTTGTATAATGCTTTTCTCAAACATGACATGAAATAAAATAAAAAACCAAGAAATCAAGCTGGCGGGACGCTAGTCTGGTCGCCCTGTTGTGTTCGCGCGTGTCGAGCTGGCGGCTGCGGGCGGTGGTGCTGGGTGTGGGCGTGCGCCGTGTCGCAGAGCGCGCGTTGAATGAAACAAAAGACGGTCGCATTGCCGGCCAGCGGCCTGCAAAGTTGTATGAAATCTCTTTGCAGGCCGCTAGAGTGGCCGCGCGCACGCAGCTGAGCCACAGCGCCTGCAGCGCGATACTTCTCAGCCTATTATTTGTAACACAACGTCAATATTTCATGTCACGTTTGAGAAAAAAATATTTCTGAGCTGAAATACATAGTGTTAAATCACAAGTATTTAAGTAATTTTATGATTTAAATTCGGCTTTTCTTCCGCGTGCCTCGTTTTGTTCGACGCATGCAACTGTACCGAAATATCGAGCTTCTCTAAAATCAAAGTATGCGGAACAAAACCAGAAGATTTTTAAAATTTAAATCTTAAAATTTGTAATGACCGAGATAGTCTAAATACTTAATCAAGTAATGACCGAATGTCCGCAGGTCCCGCCAGAGGTCCCGTTCCCGCTCCCAGCCGCGCTCGCACTTCACGCCGCGCGGCCGCGCCGGCCTGGAGGAGCCCCAGGCTGGCATCCCGGAGCTGGTCCAGATTGGGAACTATAGAGGTAAGCTGCGGGATTCCTAGGTTATAGTTATGATAGGTTATTTTCCTTGTTATATGTATGTGTAAACTCTTTATTGTACAAAATAAAAGAAACAATAATGCTTCAATTACACTTTCGTGATTCTCTTGTGAAACATGATTACTTATATTCCAATTCAAAAAAAAAAAGTTGTCTAAAAACCAAAAGAAATCTCCATGATATTTTTTTTTATGTTTTCTATCGAGTATACAGGTTCAATTTTTAAAGTATGTGTTTATTTTAGTAATACGAACAAAATACCTACCTAAAAACGGGCGCGTTCGGACTAACCGCGGCTGCGCGGGGTCAAAAATCTCCAAAAATTGCGTTACATATTACTACTTGAACGCCCCCCTATCCCCCATATTCACATTGATTGGCAGTATAAGCTCGGTGCCTTTAATGGATGCCCAATTGTCTGGTTTATTATTAATTTCAACCATTGTGCCTTTCAGGTGGCTACCAGAACCAGATGCGTCGTTCGAACTCCAATTCCAACATATTCCTGAAGAAGAACAAAAACTACAATCAGATCCATTCACAGACATTCAACCGTTCACAGAATTACGATTCCGATTTAACTGTTAGTGTATCCAACAACTTCGCTAAAGGCAAGAACAATAACTATTTGAACAAGAACAGTTTGAATCAATTGAATAACCAGTATGGCTATCAAAACAAATCCGGACCTGGTAGTGTAAAATCCATGGGATCCCATAAATCTAACCGATCAAACTACTCTAACAAATCTTATAAATCTAACTCGAATAAGTCTAATAACTCAAGATCTAATAACACTTTTAATAACTCTTTCAAATCGAAGGGCTTTAACAAGTTTATGAACAATTTTCAAAGGCAGGGTGCCCGACAGAATTTTATCCAAATGTTGAACCCAAAATTGCAAGAAGAGATTGCTGCGATCCAGGGTAGACCTAAGGGGACGGTGGTTACCCCTATGGGGGTAGATTTCACCTTAGTGCCTTCTATTACAGCTCAAACGCTCCACCAACGGTTCGCTGGGGCATAATAAAACCATAATCCATAGGTCTAGAAATATTTTGTTTGTGAAAACTTTTGCTTAATGCTAAGCCTGGTTCACATTTATCTGTTGTGTTGTGTCGTGATGCTCTCTGTGTCTCTCTCTCTCTCTCTATGCTTGTGATGCGACACAACACACTGCATCAGGTAAATGTGAACGCAACCATATAAAATGTATGTCACGACGACGACACAACACGACAGTTAAATATGAACCAGGCTTAAGGCTAAGCAAAAGTTTTTATTCATTTGAAATCCACTATGGCTGCGTTTCAACCAGAGATCTGTGAGGAATATGTTTGTCACAAACCAATAAAGTTTCAGTCAGTGCTGCTTTAGTGGACACAGCTCAGCGGAGCATGGTTTTTGCGTGTACAACACAAGGAAAGGATGTGTGAATGTTTTGCGAAGTACTCAGTCAGGTATAGGTAAAAAACTAAGGAAAATGACCTGATCATCAAATGACAGATTTCGCATACAAAAACTGTCATTTGATGCGAACGCGAGCATCAGAAACGTTAGGCAATGCGACCACTGTTCTATGTAGTAGTAACATGCCCGTATAGATAAGTCGATGTTTCATATTCGAAAAATGATCTCGTATGAATTTTGTGCACTACTACGTATAACAGGTCATATTCTTTAGTACATTCTGCGTTAAGGGCCGTAAGAAGGGGATTACTAAAGAGAGTCTATTAGATGATTATTGCAAAACAATTTGATATAAATTTAAAATGGAAAAATAACGAAGTTTCATGAAGCATAGATAAGTTTTGTGGCTTAAAATTGGGTCATAGCTATACCTAGTGACATCCACGACGACGCGTGATTTTGTCTAAATTTGCCATTAATGACATTGTAATAAGAACCACGGCACGCGTCGTCGTGAATGACTCTACCTATAAGTTTTAAAGATATAAATAAAACGTTGGCTGACTTGAAACCTCTTTAGTCTGAAATGACGTACCTACTAACTTGTTTGCAAATTTTAAAACTAAACTTTTCCTCCCTGGAGATGAAAAACTAAGTAAATCTATTATTTCCGCGGGAACAATTTAATAACGTCATTGACGAGCAAGTGTGATGAAATATTACGTTACATTGTGCATTGAGGACCGTAAGAAGGGGATTACTAACGAGAGTCTATTAGAAGCCCGACGCCGAAGGCATGGAATAACATCATTGACAAGCAAATGTGATGAATTTCACTCTGCCTCACCGCTTAAGAGAAGTCTCTTCGTTCCATTCTCCATACAAACGTAGTCCCGGTCTTATTTGAAAACTAGGCAACAGAAATAGATGAAATTTTGTAACTATGGACTAGACGTAATTATCTATGCCTGTGGTTTTCAGATTTTCATATAAATGTGTACTTAATATCAGAATTACAGGAGCTCAAAAGTCGACAAAAAGAAAGATGTCAACTTTGCACGAGAATTACAGACTAATAAAGCATTTTTACAAAAATCGAAAAAACCACAGGCATAGAAAATATAATGAATATCTTGATTGTAAAATATCATTGATTTCTGTGCCATACTTTCGTATAATATTAAAACTACTAAAATTCAACCGCCCAAATCTTGAAAAGCCTACAGCTATCTCGATATAAATTACGGACGTCGTTGCGGAAGGCACGGGGGGGACGGCTGCGAGCGCTTATGTCACGAGCGATAAAGACAGCAATATCTCAAACGAACACCTAACGCGGCCGCGCGGTCGGCAGGGAAACTTCTCTTATTTGAAAAGAGTTCACTACACGCACTCGCTACGCATTCTCGCACAGCTACCCGTACATCTCTGGTGAAAACGCAGCCTAAAACAACAGAAAACTTCATAAATCATAAATCATTTATTTGCATAAGAACATGGTACATATTTTGTGGTAAGAAAGAGAGTTTCACATGTTTTTGTCACTATGTGACGTACAAATTCTAGTTTAAAACTAAGGATAGGTATGTTTTAATCTTAATAACATTTAATTAATCTAATTATTCAAGTTACACTGTAAGTAGATACAGATACAGGCCCTATACCACGAAGTGCAAAACTCGAACTTCGTATGTTGCCGTCCCGCTGACGCTTATGTCATTTGATACGCGAGCGAAAGGGACGGTGCGATACGAACTTCGATTTGCGAGTTTCGTAGTAGCCCCTCTGATTCGCTTTTAAGGTAAACGTCCACTTGTCGGTATCGTACGCATCGGACGCATCGCACGCAACGGATCGTAGTATTCTTTGTATAGAAACTCATATAAGTGCGTCCACCTGTCCGCATCGTAAGCATCGCACGTTTCTATACAAAGCAACAAATCCGATACGTCCGAAGCGTACGATGCGGATAAGTGGACGCCTACCTTTAAACTCTTTATTTACTTCTTTCGTTAAGCAAAAGTTTTTCATGCCAGTTGGACGGGTACATGGTGAAATTGGCAGCACTATGGTCCAAAAAGCCATGAGGTATAGGTTTAATTGAAAACCCCATGCTGTATAAATCAAGCTAATAGTTTACAGATTCTAGTTTTCTTGTCTCAAATGTTTTGTTCAGGACTTACTTGTGCCTAACAATCCAGATCACGCGTACAAATGTACATTACGCACAGATATGATCTGTTTAGTAGTACTTTAAGTTGTATATTTCATATTGTGCTCCTTTGGAAGAGGAAGCCCGTTTTAGTTAATTTAATGTGTTTTTATTTTTATGTAAAAATTAATTGTTTAAATAAATGTTATAGGTTTACTGTACTAAATCTACTTATATAAAATTGTTTCGCCTGACTGATTCATCATCGCCCAGCCGAAACTATTGGAGCCAGAAACTTGAAGCAGAAATATTTCTTGAAGGGGGCGTTCAAGTAATACGTAACGCAATTTTGTAGATTTTTGCCCCCCCCCCCCCCCCCCATGTAACGTGCCGTAACATTTTTCTGTACCCCCCCTCCCCCTTTTTTTATTCAATTTTTTTTGAGGCTTAAGTGCACTTGCGTGACTATGCCAGCCTCATTGAAAGACTCGATGTCCACATTCATCAAACACTCCTATTGCGATGTCCAGATTATCTGGCTGCAAAGGGGTGCTTGATGAACCTGTAAATTCGTACTGCATCTTCCGATACCGGACAACTCAAAATAACATTCACTGCACCATTGAACAGGTCCAAATCACTCAACCACCTCTCGCGGATATCCTTCGTCAATACACACTCCACCAAAAAATTTATTAAGTCCCCAATCTTATTACAATCCGTGCACATGGGGGATTGAACTACTTTCATCATATTTAAAAATTTATTCAATGGAACATGTCCTGACCGCACTGAATGCACTGAATGCTATAACTTCCAATTTTTTTTACATAGTAGAAGGTTTATGTTATGTATGTAAATAAGGGTTAAACATACAGGTTGTCTCTGAACATGGGGCTTTAAATTCAGGGTTTTCGATTCTATTCACAAAACTGAGCTACTTTTATTATGTGACATTTGCAAAAAACTTAAATTTAGATCATTTATTGATCCTGAAAGTTTAATTGTTAAATCAGTGTATCGGACATGGCGGTGCGGTGTTATCGCTCTCTTGGTACGGGGGGCTTGAAATAATTTTTGACATTTATTTGACATCTCTTAGATAAACAGTTAACAATGTGTTGTCAATTTAGAATTGTATCGCATACATTGAAAATTACTACATTTAATTTGTATGAAAAAAATAATTAAGTGTTCTTAGTTATGTGAGTATAATCGAACCCTAGATTTAAAGCCCCCATGGTCAGAGACTGTATAGGTAACTCAGGCTTGTGACAAAAAAGTATTGTTGTTTTTTTTTTTGTTAAGTTGTAGGTAAGAGATTACTATAATTAAGTCTAAGTATAAAACATAATGACCTCAATCGATTTTTGTTTGTTACAAAATTAAAAGATTTGATTATGTATTTGCTCTTTTGATTACTTCATCATCCCAGCCTGTATACATTCCACTGCTGGGCACAGGCCTCCTCTCAGAATGAGAGGGCTTGATCCGTAGTTCCCACGCGGGCCCAGCGCAGATTGGGAACTTCGAACACGCCATTGAATTGCGAGTAGTCTAGTTCCTACTTAACCTACTAATATTATAAATAGCCGTTTCCGGGATAAAAACTATCCTATGTCCTCCCCGGAATGCAAACTATCTGTATACCGAATTTCATTGAAATCGGTTCGGCGGTTTAGACGTGATAGAGTACTTTCTAATTTCTAATATTATAGTAGGAAAGTAGGATGCGAAAGTTTGTGAGTGAGTGAGTGAGTATTCAGTAGTAGTAGTTACTCCTTCACGCTGAAACGGCTGGACGGATTTGGTATGTAGATAGCTGGACATCTAGAATAAAACAGGCTACTTTTTACTCCGATATTCCCACGGTAAAGGGAAAAAACTCGAAGCCGCGGGTAAACTCTAGTATGAAATAAAACAACCATTAGAGGGGTAATGTATGATATAATTCAATACATTTCACATCGAAAATGGAGGTCTGACATGCGCAGTTAGTCAACTTACCGTATATTTATTATCTACCTAAACTAAACAATAATAACAATTTAAAATAAATGCTGCAATTGCGACCGAGCTGTCTCATGGGACACTATATTAAAATTATACAATTAAAAAAATATTGTGAACCTTTTCGTAGATACAGTCACAGTATAGTCAAGTAATCTAAAAATTAGAGCTGCCTGTCTACTGGTAGAGATAGATAACAGGGCGAGTAAGTAATGCGGAGCTAGATAGCGAATCGGAGCGAGAAAGCACGGAGCGGTTTTTTTTTTTTTTATTCGACGGATGCAAACGAGCAAGAGGTCTCCTGATGGAAAGAGATAACCACCGGCCGTAAACATCTGCAACACCAGGGATGTCGCAGATGTGTTGCCAACCTAGATCCTAAGATGGGATACCTCAAGTGCAGTAATTTCACCGCTTCTTACTCTCCACCCCGAAACACAACAGTGCAAGCACTGCTGCTTCACGGCAGGACAGGAGTGCAGACTGTTCCACTCACGGAGCTTCCCCGCTTCCCGCTCGTTTCTCCGCCCGCTTCCCCGCTCCTGTCCTGCTCCGATTCCCGGTTTTGTATGATTTTTTAAGCTAGTTACCAACTCCCTGTCCACTGAAGAAGAGCGGAGCTCACTCCGGTTCAGTGGTTTTAAAAACTCGCGTTACAATAACTGTTGAAACTAGACAATAAGCAATACAGAAAATCAGGGCGAGTTTATCGCTTAAAAGCGATTTCTACCAGGCAACCTTTACAATATTTAATTTACTTCCTTGTATCTACTTCAACTTATTAAATTCTGATACAGAGTATAGAATTCTACCCATAAAATAAATGGAAACTCTTACTTAGCATCCCAAGCATCTGTGAAACGAGAAAAATAAGTCTAAAAAACAACATGACATTATATTGGCAGTCAAAAAGTAAAATAAATAAATAAAATGCGCTTAAAGTACAGTATCATTCTTATAACGATAATCACATAAGAACAAGAAGTTTTCTTTGTATCTCTAAGAGGTGGGTAGCTGCCTCCCTTTCTCTATCGCTCTCTCTCTCTCTATCCTTGGTGTCACCCTTCACGGTTTCGTTTAGGTATGAGTATGTAGGATTGTAATAAATGTCGCCATTATTGTGCACAAAATGTCAGTCGTCTCGTGAAATATTTATATTTATGGTAGTACAGTGTAGGACTTTATTTCATGAGCCACCATGGAACTATTTCACAGTAAACGTCATAGTGACATCGCATTAACTATCATAGTCGAAGATCGAACTTGAAAAGATCTTCACCGGTCTGATAATAGAATGAAATGTATTTATAACGGTGGTATTTTTTTGAACATAAATAAATGGATTTTCTAGCCTGGACAGGTATTAATTAATAAAATGACTTTGACTTTGACTTTTGGTTGCATCATCGAGAATATAGAAAATTTTATATTAACTTAAAGTATAAAACCATACCATGTTGTGCCGTTGTTTGCTGGCCACACTGGCAAGCCGCCGACTTGCCAGCCCATTTCTCACTAAGTAGCGATTCCCAATATTGTTTGCGAGTATGAGTAATAGAACAAATATATGTCGCCTATTATTATGAACAAAATGTCAGTCGTCTCTTTAAAATATTTAATATTTATTGGTAGTACATGTAGACTTATTTAATATAGCACCAATAGAACTATTTCAGTAAACTCATAGTGACATCGCATAACTATCAAGAAAATACTTTCATTTAAAAGTTCCAAGCTGGCTCATGAAAACTCCTTGACCGTACCTGTATAGTCTCGTCATACCCGCTGTTCAACCCTTTTATTTGCGTCACAGTTCTTCTAAATAATTCTTAAACTAAAATTGCATATAATGCAAAACAATTAATCGTCGATGAAAATAAAAAATAAACTAAAACATCGGTCATTATAATAAAAAACTAATTCACGGCGAAACAACCTTAAAAATTAAAAAACCAAAACAATAATGCAAAAGAACTGCAATGAAATTTTTAAGAAAATTTGTTAGCTAAGCCTAAAAGGCCTAAGAGAAATCATATCAAAAAATTGACCTTAAATGACATCAAATCATATAAGATACCACATCGAAATCGGTATAGAAGCTTTTGAGAATAATAGTAACAGACATACATAGAAACAAACTCAAAATTAGCCCCAAAAGCAACTACCTTCTCTCTTCATGAGTAGTAAAAATTGGTAAAAAGTTACCGGTCGTTATAATAAAATTATTTATTCTTAATTTAACTTAAAAGTAAAGTGGTCTTGTAAGCGCACACAAACAATGTGCACATAAACACTCTTAAATCATTCAGATCAAAATTCATGTAATAGATCTTTCCCCCTCTTATTTGACAACTGGTTATCAATTTAAGAAAATAATTTCTTCATAAGTTACTCGGTTATCTAATGTTATTCTTACTTCTCGCAGAAAACGGGGATGTCATAACTCATTAGAATTACATTACATTTGACAACCAGAGCAGTTACAAATGGATTTTTTGCCAAAGACAACCACTTGTCAAAATTACTTTATTTGCTGAATAGGAACATATGCTTTTTTTTATTCAAATTGCGAGAACATGTTTTTTTATTCAAATATTCAATAATCATAAATAGAAGTAAAATTATCTCAAAATAAAACTAACGATCTAAAAGTAAAAATTCTCATTCACAGATGCATTAAGACAGCGCGGTCATAGGAATCACATTTTAGGAATTTACAATAATAATACCGTATAACAATTAAAAAATCACAAGTCCTTGACAGATCTATAGCTTAACTAGTCTCTACAGTCGGTTTCGACTGACAGAACATCCTAATCGCGAGAATAATAAAAAAAAATCGGCAAAAACCAAATGTAACTGGCAACCCAGTCACGTGATAGTTGGTAGAGTTCGTCCACAGATCAAAGACAAGCTTCAGTTTAGATTTGAAAAGAACAAAGGGTGTATTATTTAGCTTATCATAAATTAGCATGTTAGAACAGACCACACTGATGTTACAATATTTCTGCTTGAACCATCCCTATATTGATTGTTTTGTATCTAAGCTTGTCTTTAATCTGAGGGTAACTTCCGTTCTACAGTCTAGTGCTGTCAATGTTTCGTACTTTTAGAAGTGAGACCTACTAAACACGTCTCCCAAAAAAACAGTTTTGATCTATAACTAAAATGTAGATAGATAACCTTTATGAGACCTTCAATAGGCCTATAACATAAATCTTGTCTCCCTTTCCGACAAATAAGCGTATGCGAAAGGACGTCTACAATGTAAACAAATACATTTAATCTTATTATTCTAGCGATTTTTTGCCTTCTCAATAATCATACTCATTCAATTATCTTAACCGATTGAACACGATCCATAGACTAGAGTGTCGCAACGGGACGGCCTGACGCCATTCGTGCTGTCAAGTTGGCAATAGTGATGCGCGTATGCTGCCAGTTCAAAAGAAGTGTTGCCAGGGTAAAATAATAAAAATAACGTACGAATGTCAAAAAATTAAGTTTTACTTTAAATATTAGGGACAACACGTTGGTAAATTTAACCCATGACACATTGATATAATAAATAACACTTAATAAAATAAAATACTTAAAGTATTTTTTTCCTAGAAACTTTAAGCTACGCGCATCACATGCAATAATTTAGTACTAATATAAATAAATAAATAACGCATTCTACTATACGCAAAGAAACACAAAAATCACTATTATTTTGACGTTTACAATAAGTCTTAATAGATCAGTACCTGAAATTGTGTTATTGACATCAAAGTTACAATAGCTTGTACTCGATATATTTGATATATACATATATATTTGAGATGTGAAAATAATAGTAGTATTTCTTTGCATATAGACGCAAATGCATAATAAATATAAAAAAAATCTAAAACACTACCGGTGGCCCGATATGGAACTATTCCCATTTATAATTCAAATTTATACCTGTAGGGCGACTTTGGATAAATTTAAAATTGAGTATTTTTTTATTATTTATTTTTATTCGACTGGATAGCAAACGAGCAAGTGGGTCTCCTGATGGTAAGAGATCACCACCGCCCATAAACATCTAACACCAGGGATATTGCAGATGCGTTGTCAACCTAGAGGCCTAAGATGGGATACCTCAAGTGCCAGTAATTTCACCGGCTGTCTTACTCTCCACGCCGAAACACAACAGTGCAAGCACTGCTGCTTCACGGCAGGATTAGCGAGCAAGATGGTGGTAGCAATCCGGGCGGACCTTGCACAAGGTCCTACCACCTGCAAATCCTGATCCTGCCTGAGTTGTGTTAAATGAAATGTAAAAAAAAAATATACCCTTGTTGAGTTGTGTCCGGATTCTCGTCAGCAGAGATTTATCAGACAGATATAGCGAATAATGTTTCGCAATAGTATTTTGTCGGGAAGTTCGTTATCTTGCTTTCTCAACAAGTTAACTGAAACTAACTGAGTAAGCACGATAAATACGAACTTATCCGAAAATATAAACAAAATAAATAAATAAATAAATATCATGGGACACTTGACACCAATTGACCTAGTCCCAAACTAAGCAAAGCTTGTACTATAGACACTAGGCAACGGATAAACATACTTAAATACATATTAAACATCCAAGACCCGAGAACAAACATTCGTATTATTCATACAAATATCTGCCCCGGCAGGGATTCGAACCCGGGACCTTAGCTTCGTAGTCAGGTTCTCTAACCACTTGGCCATCCAGTCGCCAAAATAAACGAAAATATACGATGGAAAAACGTTATTCACTTAATTTGTACATGTTCTGACTTACATATCGACGGGACTCTCGACTCAACGTCGTATATGAAAAATTCATGAAATTGGAATAATCTACTTGGGGGCGGACTGAGAATCAGCGCTGCGCAATGCAGGCTTACGCACGCACTCGCAGGAAATGCTGAGTCCGCTCCATGTGCCACAAAAAACTGTTTTCTGATTAGGTTTAGTGTAGGTAGGTATGTTTTTCTTTCTTTTTCAACTGTTTTTTTTTATTATTTGTTTTTTTTTGTGGCAATAAATGATAATTTATTGAATCAGGCGTTACTTTGCGGAGGTCCATATCAATGAACTAAAATAATTTCCTTGCTCACCCGCGACCTTACGATAGCTAAGCTTATGCAAAATATGCGTGTTCATGCAGTTCCTCCACCTCCACACTGTAAGAACACACACAAATTACACAAACCCACACAGACACTGTAAATAAATAAAAAATCAAGGTAGTTTTGAAGGACGGTTAAAAATTTTTATTAATAATTTGTGGGTAGTTTTGTTTTGTTTCATAAAACGTATGTGGGTACTTGGGGAGTTACAGTGACAAGTTAAAACGGTGGTTGTGGTTCGTTAGTCTAACAACTGGTAGCATGGTGTACGGTTGTGTCACTCTGAAGATGAGCTCTGTTTGAGTTCGAAACGCGTCAGTGTAGTGTGGTGGTGGTGATAGATGGGTTTGTGTAATTTGTGTGTGTTCTTACAGTGTGGAGGTGGAGGAACTGCATGAACACGCATATTTTGCATAAGCTTAGCTATCGTAAGGTCGCGGGTGAGCAAGGAAATTATTTTAGTTCATTAAATGATAATTTATTGAATCAGGCGTTACTTTGCGGAGGTCCATATCAATGAACTAAAAAAAATAAATAAATAAATGATATCTTTCTTTCTTTACTTTACCTATTTGGTAGGTTAGTTAATTTGTTACCTGCATCTTGAATGAATCAACACACTGTCATTGTTCGTCTTTATGGGTGCTCCAGCACTGATGCAACCAGGATGTGTATCTCAACACTTTAATTTGTAATTCTCAATACTTTATTGCTTTATCCGACTGCCCGAAGGAGGGTTATAAATGTTATATAACGTTATATAAAAAACAGGATAACATTGTCTAACACTTTATAACTTTTGTTACAACTTGTTAGATGTTTTAAACGCTCCCAAATTGATATTTTTTTTATATTTAACACCATATAACACTGCATTTGCAAATTGTTGTATAACATTTTAAAAGTTATATAACACACAAACATCACGCCTGTATTCCCAAACGGGGTAGGCAGAGCACACGAAACGTTACCGCTTCGGAGCCCCTTTTAGCGATTTGTGTGTGTATAACATGATAACAATTGTTACAATTTGTTATATAATGTTAAAAAAACATATGTTTTATAACGTTACATTACATATAATTTATAACAGCCAATGTGGGAGCACCATTACGATGTTTTCCTTCACTGAACCCTACTTGTACCCTACAGGTATAGGGTATAACTGTCAACAGTCCCAGAACAGGCAACCGAATGTCGCCGCCGCGTAAACGGGACTTCAGACTAGTATATTTTTGGCCAAATCTTCACAAGCCTATCGGAATTTCTTTATAAGAAATCACTGATCTAAATAGAAAACAATTAAAATCTATAAAAACATGTTCAGAGATCATGCGGGTAAATGTAACATTACCCTGTCATTAGTCATTTCATTTTTAATTTGAAACCGATTTTTTTTTTGATAATTGCCTATCTAACATCGCTTTTAATCAACGAATTAGAGTACGACGTAAAGAGAAATTAAATGAGGACAAGGTCAGGGGATCATTTGATCGCTTCAACCGCCTCATTTTCATGGCTTTTTTAACCCCCGCCGCAAAGAGAGGGGTGTTATAAGTTTGACCGCTATGTGTGTCTGTCTGTGGCACCGTAGCTCTTAAACGAGTGGACCGATTTGAATGCGGTTTTTTTTTTATTTGAAAGCAAGTTTTCTAGCGATGGTTCTGAGTCGTGTCATCAAAATCGGTTCAGCCGTTTTTAAGATATTGAACTTTGAAGTGACAAAGTCGGGGGTTTTCCTACTTTTTGTTGGTAAGGTTAGTTATGAATGGACTGTAGAATTTGTCAATATTTTCGATTTTTTTTAGACATCCTGTACTTTCAGCAGATAACCTGAAAACTGTAAAAGAATTTTCTACCATGTCAACAAAATGTGCCCAAGAAATGATAAACGCGAATAATAACCCGACGTCACTTTTTGCACAACTGTCAGAGATTATTGACGTAAACGTTTCGCAACCATGGCAGCCATTTTGTATATTATTATTAGTAAGGAATTTTATATGCAAAACAAGACTTGCGAATTTCATAGTCACCTATGAATAAAATCTTTCTTCTTGACATATAATTTTTTAAGTAAAAAAATAAATCAGTTGACTACTCTTTTACGTCGTATTCTAATCAAAGACGAAGACCGACTATTATAATGAACGAACTTGTTCTTTTTCAAATAGGGTAAATTACCCTAGTGTGGTAATCTTCACCTTATAAGGCTAAGTTACCGTTCACCTTACAATTTTGTTTCTATTAGATGTATACAACCTCACACACACGTACAATATGTACGCGTATACACTGAGTGTACGATTTAAACTATAGAAGTCTATTACCAAACCGAGTAATTTACTAATTACCCAACCAGGTAATTACAAATTACCCAATCGAGCCATTTCACATTACTCAACCAGGTAATTACAAACCTAACCAGATAACAACACTATGCTCAAGCCAGTAATTACACATTACCGAATTAGGTAATTGCACATTATCCAACAAGATAATTACATATTACTCAACCTGATAATTTACCAATTACCTGTCCGGGTAATCTACCCATTTACCCGCATGACCCCACAACTATGTCACCGAGGTGAACCCAATTAAAAACCTTACCAGGCCGTCCCACAGCGACGTATCCGTGAAAAAAATAATACTGACACAAGAGAGCGTTAAACAAAACTTACCTAAAACCAAAATCAGTACCGGGGGGGTGCGGGTTCTACAAATTACACATGTATACACTGACATCGAGAGGGGGGGTGAGCTAGGGTCGCTCGGTGCCGGGGCGCGGGCCCTGTACTGACGCGGCTGTAATGGTTAAGGGGAGTGCTGCTTTTTTGGCTTTTTCAAGTTGTCCTCGTCGGCTCCGGACCTTGGCACCTTAAAAACGCGGCAATGTATACAAAATGACATTTTTACCAAAAACTTATTAGCACTGAAACTGCTCATCCCCTTAAACAAACAAATAAAATAAATATCATGGAGACAATTGACACCAATGGGGAATGTCTGAAAAGTTTAGAAACGCTTGGAACTTTTTATATCAATAGGAATAACCTTTCTAATTAACAGAAAAAAATATCAGATTTTTAAGTAGCATCAAATAAATTATGAATTACGAAAAAGTTAAGTAACATTTTTCTAAGGATTTCGTATTTTATAGTGAATCTTCCAAGTTCAGGAATATTTTATACCTTAGGCTGCTATTTAAGAGTAAAACTACTAATAATTCTCAAGCAAACTTAGCCGTTAGTTTTCCTTGAAAGTTTGATAAACTTACTACCATCCTGAATTTTTTCAAATTTTTCCACCCACCGGTTTAGATTTTAGAGGGGAGGGGGGGGACGCTCGATTTTAATGAAAATTTGCACTTTAAAGTACACGTTTTCATGTACACGCCCATAGAAGCTCATGTCAGTTTCTATGGGCGTAAGAGTTATTTTTAAAGGAGTGACGGTATGTATGTTCGTACCTCAGTGTACCGCTCGCCCTTGAGAGAGACGATCTTGTTGTCTCTGTAGCGGACCATCTTCTTCGGCTCCATCTTGGGAGCGAGGGGCTTGTGCTCCTTCGTATCAGAATTCTTGTCCACGTACGAATATCTGAAAATATTTTTTTTGATTGATCAATATAAGATTGTAACTAGATATTAACATGATGTGATGTATTAGGACTAAAGCGAAAATTAACGTTTAATTATTATAAGCATACAACGTACTTATTGATATTTAATAATTCGTCATATTCCGAATTGGTTATATTTAAAACTCGTCACTTTTCAGATTGGTCATTTTCTAGTTTCGTCATGTTCCAAATTCGTAATTTTTCAAAGTGGTAATTCCAAATTAGTCATATGCCAAATTCGTTACTTTAAAATTGGTCATTTTCTAATTTCGTCAGTCCAAATTCGTCTTATTTCAAAGTCGTCACTTTTGAAACTGGTCACTTACTAATTTCGTCATATCACAAATTAGTCGGTCATTTTCTAAACTCATCACTTTTCAAACTGGTCATTTTGCAATTTTTCATATACTCGTAATATTCCAAATCCGTCACTATAAGGTGCTAACAAATCAAGTACCGATAATTTAAGAGATGTTAAATAAGATGAAAACAATAACACAGCCAAGTCTAATGGCCGGTATCAGATATTTTGTTGGAATTCCGGACTTTTTCTATTGGGTCTGAAATAGCTTGTGGTGTTTTCGGTGGAAAAATACACCTGCAGTTTATTTTTAATGAAAAAAGGCGGGAAAGCATAAGAAAAATATTGGAATAAAATTAAATTTTATAATATATTTTGAGAAAAAGCTTGTTCTATTTCAGAATTATTCAGCATTTTTGAGAAAATCTTTATATTAGTCTCGGCTGGAACAGCAATTGCTGGCTTCGTATTAGTTAAACGGACTCGCAAGCTCGTCCGTTTAATACTCATACTCAGCCAGCAATTGCCTACTTCCAGGCCACGACAATAATCTACTATTGTCATGCCTACTAACCTACAAATTAGGTCATTTATTTTTTCTATTTGAACTAGGCTTCCCTCTCTACTTGTTTTTGTTTGAATTTGCCTATCATGGTTAAAACAATCTGTGACACACCACTTTTGATTGTTTCGCCCATGTTTCAGCAGTGAATTTCCAAAAAACTCTATTTTAACACACAAAGGTACTAAACTCAACAAGTCACAGAATAGTACAAGCTCAAGTGTTTGTTTTCTTATACTCTTAAGTATGTTTGCTTAACTCAAATAATAGCCGGGTTCAGCTTTCATTAGCCAAACTATATAAATAAATAAATATCACGGAACAATTCACACCGATGAGGGCTATCGTTTTTTGTCTCACTAAATGGCGCACTGTTGCGTGAGGTTTTTAAGTATGGTTTTGAAAGTCTGTTATTACGGGCGTGAAAACAAAGTTTAGATTAAAATCATATTTAATACACCTTCAAACCGTACCATATAAATATCGAGCATGCCACAGTGTCGCATAGTCCCCGTTTTGTTCGGAAAAAAGGGAGGACAAAGGTTTCCGAAAGACAAAACTGTCTCAAAACACAGACATGCATTGCCCCGGAACGCATATTTGCCATAATTAATTACAGATATTGCAAAATATTCACAAAATTATTCTAATTCTAAATAAGCCCGCGTAGCTCACCCAAAAACTATCAGATTTGACATTCCGGAGACCTCACGCTACACTAGCGCCTCTAGCGGCGAATTCATTCGCGATAGCCCTCATTGACCTAGTCCCAAAACTCAGAGCTGCTCGCCGGTGTTTGAACCCCCTACCGTCTGGTCGGCCCGGCTTGGGCAGGTGTAATACCTCGCTATGATGCGGTTCTTGAGCTCGCTGTCGTCGCAGGGCGGGGCGCGCGCGGCGTGGTGCGGCGCGGCGGTGGCGGTGGCGGCCAGCGCCTGCCCGTGGTCCCGCCGGTGCAGCAGGTGTCATACCTCGCTATGATGCGGTTCTTGAGCTCGCTGTCGTCGCAGGGCGGGGCGCGCGCGGCGTGGTGCGGCGCGGCGGTGGCGGTGGCGGCCAGCGCCTGCCCGTGGTCCCGCCGGTGCAGCAGGTGTCATACCTCGCTATGATGCGGTTCTTGAGCTCGCTGTCGTCGCAGGGCGGGGCGCGCGCGGCGTGGTGCGGCGCGGCGGTGGCGGTGGCGGCCAGCGCCTGCCCGTGGGTCCCGCCGGGCAGCAGGTGTCGCAACTCGCTGATGCAGCAGGTGTCATACCTCGCGGTTCTTGAGCTCGCTGTCGTCGCAGGGCGGGGCGCGCGCGGCGTGGTGCGGCGCGGCGGTGGCGGTGGCGGCCAGCGCCTGCCCGTGGTCCCGCCGGTGCAGCAGGTGTCATACCTCGCTATGATGCGGTTCTTGAGCTCGCTGTCGTCGCAGGGCGGGGCGCGCGCGGCGTGGTGCGGCGCGGCGGTGGCGGTGGCGGCCAGCGCCTGCCCGTGGTCCCGCCGGTGCAGCAGGTGTCATACCTCGCTATGATGCGGTTCTTGAGCTCGCTGTCGTCGCAGGGCGGGGCGCGCGCGGCGTGGTGCGGCGCGGCGGTGGCGGTGGCGGCCAGCGCCTGCCCGTGGTCCCGCCGGTGCAGCAGCGTGGCGGCCGCGCGCTCCACGTCGCCGCACGCGATCGACACGCAGTGCTTGATCTGTAACAGTAACAGATTTGTTACATTATTCTACCCGACTGCCCGAAGGAGGGTTATGTTTTTCGAGTGTATGTATGAATGTATGTATGTAAGTATGTATGTATGTATGTATGTATGTGGGTATGTATGTCCATTTCTTTGGTCCTCGCTGCAGCCTAAACGGCGCTGGGCGGATTGTAACATATGAGGTATCATTGGATTCGTCATAACTGTCGGAATGACATAGGGTATATAATATTTCAATATGGCGTCTGCAAAAAAATAAGGCGAAGGAATAAAAAAAAATTGTATTGTAACAATATGGGAATCAAATAAAAGATAATAATTAGCCCATTCTAAATATATATGGGTTATAATACTTTTAGGGCTGTTTCACCATCCATTGATTAGCGTTAACCGACGGTTAAATGTGATGCCGTCTCCGTCTATTCGAACAAAACAAATAGAGACGGCATCACACCTAACCGCCAGTTAACACTAATCAATGGATGGTGAAACAGCCCCTTAATGTACTATTTTCACAGAAATATCAAAAAGTATAAAATAAAAAACACAATTTAAAAAATCAAAAAACCCGACTGCCTTAAAAACTAAAAGAAAGAAAATAAGTCTAGAGACCTAGAACTCTGTCAAGAAGCTCATTTAAGGTTCAACAGTCGGGATCCATTCAATTCGTAACCAGCTCAAAAAATCTTGGTAATGGGTCCCGACTGTTGAACCTTACAGAGTTCTAGACCACTAGACTTATTTTCTTCCTTTTAGTTTTTAAGGCAGTCGGGTTTTTTGATTTTTTAAATTTAATTTCCCATAATCATTTTTTCTTTGCAGCAAAATTTATTTTCGCGTTTTCACACGAATTTTATTTTCAAAAGCTTGTTTTTTTTCATGAAGCTTATTTTCACATTCGCGTTCTTTTTGTGCCGCTTTTTTTCCCAGTCGCGGTTTTCGCCAATCCCAATCGGTACAGAAACAGTCTCGACGGAGCTCCGCGTGCGCCGAGCTCCTATCCTGGATGGTTTTGGCCCTTCGGGCCGTTGCAAAACTAAAGGGGCTCTAACTGTCTAACATGTGAGTAAGAGAGGGACACCAATAGTTGCCGGCCACAAATTGCAGTGAAAATATGGCCCGTCTAGGGGCCCCTTAACATAACCTAAACCTACCTAGTTATGAGCCGTTAAGCCTAATTGTGTGGTTTAGTAGTGGGGTACATAATACTCGGTGGAAAACAGGAGCTCTGTGATACCAGGGCTCCATCGACACTGTTTCTGTGTCGATTGGGATTGGGGGAAAATGCGACTGGAAAAAA
Source organism: Choristoneura fumiferana (assembly GCF_025370935.1). Classification (NCBI taxonomy): domain Eukaryota; kingdom Metazoa; phylum Arthropoda; class Insecta; order Lepidoptera; family Tortricidae; genus Choristoneura; species Choristoneura fumiferana. The sequence continues at coordinate 4,034,443 of NC_133499.1, forward strand.
ATGCGACACAGAAAAAACGCGAATGTGAAAATAAGCTCTATGTATATACTTGTTTTCTCTGTACTGTTTACTGTATTGGTGTGCAATAAAGAGTTATTGTATTGTATTGTATTGTATAAGCTTCATTAAAAAAGCAGACTTGGACATTCATCTTCGTGTAAAAACACGAAAATGAATTTTGCAACAAATAAAAAATTATCATGGGAAAATAATCTAACAAGTCCAGTAACACAACACGACACTCGTACCACCACTTAACAGTGAGGGCCACCATAAGACCATTCTATAAGATCTACAACGGGGAATGCTCTGCGGTACTCTTCGACCTCATTCCAGCTGCGGGGTTCCATTACAGATCCACCCGTCGTAAGCGTTCATTTCATTTCGATTTTTTCTGCGATCTTTTTTGCCACGAACTTGCAAAATCTGGAAGTTCTGGAACGAGCTTCCCGCTGGAGTCTTCCCATCGAGTTACGACCTGGGTGCCTTTAAGAGGCGAGCAGGACCGACAACGCACTGGCATCGCGTAAAGTGCTGCGGGTGTCTATGGACAATGGTGATGACTTAACATCAGGTGACACACTAGTTCGTTTGTCTGGCCTCTCTAACATAAAAAAAGTATAGTGGTTAGTTTGTTATTACGGGCGTGAAAACAAAATTTACATTTAAATCATATTTAATAACTTAAAACCGTACCATAAAAATATCGAGCACGCCACAGTGTTGCGTAGTCCCGTTTTGTTCGGAAAAAAGGGAGGACAAAGGCTTCCGAAAGACAAATCAGTCTCAAAGCACAGACATTCATTGCCCCGTAACGTATATTTGCCATAATTAATTTCAGGTATTGCAATATATTCACAAAATCGATCCATCCATATCCATACTAATATTATAAATGCGAAAGTGTGTGTGTTTGTTATATCGAAAATACAAACAGAAAAATAGATGCACAGAAAAATAAGACCAGCGCTGGGAATCGAACCCAGGTCCTCGGCATTCCGTGCCGCGTGCTATCTATACCTCAGTTTGTATTTTCGATATGGGTTTTACGGGATGACCGTAAAAGTAACAAAACTTTTTGTTATGTTTGTTTGTCCGTCTTTCACGTCGAAACGGAGCGACGGATCGACGTGATTTTTGGCATAGATATAGTTTATGGGCCAGAGATTGACATAGGCTACTTTTTATCCCGGAAAAATGCACAGTTCCCGAGAGAACAGCGCGCGTTAACCGAATCCCACGCGGGCGAAGCCGCGGGCAAAAGCTAGTCGACCAACTAGCTACCTAAAACTGAGCCTATACTGACCTCCATGGCACAAGTGTTGGGGAACATCTCGTGCAGCACGGCGCACTGCGCCGACAGCATGCTGAAGTCGTCCCTTCCAACGCTCGCCGGCCCTCCGCGCCCTCGGAACTCTCGGAGCTTGAGTGAGACCTGAAAAATGTTACTAATCAAAACCATTTCTACCCTCTCTCTACCCTCCTCTCATGCAGTGATTAAAAGAGGTAAATAAATAAATATCATGTGACAAAATCATGGGAATAAATATCAAGCTTGTACTATGGATACTAGGCAACAGATAAACATACTTATATAGATAAATACATATTGACGACCGGATGGCTAAGTTGTTAGAGAACCTGACTACGAAGCTTGAGGTCCCGGGTTCGAATCCCGGCCGGTGCAGATATTTGTATAATACGAATGTTTGTTCTCGGGTCTTGGATGTTTAATATGTATTTGTGTATGTATTTATCTATATAAGTATGTTTATCCGTTGCCTAGTGAGTGTCCATAGTACAAGCTTTGCTTAGTTTGGGACTAGGTCAATTGGTGTCAAGTGTCCCATTATATTTATTTATTTTTTATTTATTTATTAAACATCCAAGACCCGAGAACAAACATTTGTATTATTCATACAAATATCTGCCCCGACCGGGAATCGAACCCGGGACCTCAAGCTTCGTGGTTAGGTAAGTGTAGTTAGTAAAAAAAATAAACCGGGCAAGTGCGAGTCGGACTCGCGCACCGAGGGTTCCGTGCACATTTATAGGTATGTCAACGGGAGTCGTGTCTTGCAGATATCATCCAGTGTATGCAGAGGCCTACTCTAAAGCAAAATGTACGCAGTGTGGGGTCAGATTAAATTGCTTATTAATATTTACAGACAGACATAAAAAAATCAAGATTTTTCAGAACTTTCTAGTTGGTTGTGTTATAATAGCTACCTTCATACCACATTAAATTTTCTAGGACAACTGGAAGTGCCCTATAGGTTTTCAGTGCACTGCTATTTGTATGGAAACACGTTGTTTAATGACTGTAACTTTTGATTTCGTTGACTTAGAAGTTTGATTTTTTTCAGGGCTTCAAGGGACCGCAGATTTGAGTATTCGATATCAATTTCAGCTTGATACGTCCACGCGTTCCTGAGAAAAAGGGTCTTGACAGACGGACAGACGGACAACAAAGTGATCCTATAATAAGGGTTCCGTGTTTTCCTTTCGAGGTACGGAACCCTGAAAGTGGTGAAAACGATTGTTATTCCAAGTGTTAGACAATAAGGGCTGTATTGGCTAACGCGCTGACGTTTGCGGTCGTCTTTTCCATCTCTTTCTACCGTGACTAAAAACATGTCTATTACTTACCGACTAGGTTTAGTAGCTGTCGGTAACATTTCACTCAAGGTATGTAAAGTCATGGTTAGTTTGTCACTGCCACTCGACGATTCCTCTGTAAAAATAAAATTCATAACATTTTCTTATTATAAATAAGTTTTTGGTAAAAAGATCATTTTTAATACAAACTTTTTTTGCTGACTGCACTTTTTGTTGACTGTACTTGTATTTATTTATTTTAGGAAAACAAACAGCTTGAAATAATACAAAGTATAAAACACATAAAAATATTACATATTATTGTATTGTCACCCAAACTACATTTGCATACCAAATTTAAAGTCGATGCCATTAATCGTTGAAGAGTTCCATCCTGTGGAGACGATCCTGGCACAGCATATATATAAGCTAAAGCAGTAGGGAAGCTACAAACAAATCGATCGAAACGAACACACACTCACACAGACGCGCGCTCTACACGGCCTCTAAGGGGGTCTCGCGGTACTGCAGTGCGCGGTGCTGTGTGTGTCCATTTCGATCGATTTGTTCGTAGCTTCCCTACTGTTTTAGCTTATATATATACTGTGATCCTGGTCAGACGGGTGTAGTTAATGTACGACTTGTTAATGCACGCTTAAATAATGCACGGCCTGATAACCGTGCTTATGTGCACGAATTATCATGCCGTACATTATCACCCCGTACCGAACTAGCAGGGAACCAATAATGTACGACGTGATAATCCGAAGCATTATGTCTTCCGATTATCATGCCTTACGATTTCCGTGATTGAAATAAAAAAAATACCTAACACGCACGCTCTCGCCCTTCAACCTAACCCGGCCGGGTCGGATCTGCTCCAACTATATCGCGGCGAAAAATGTCTATTCATTCGAATCGATTGGATTCAGATTATCACGTCGTACATTATCACTACGTACATTACAGCACGCGCAATATTTTGTACGCCCTGATAATGCGCGACCATGATAATGTACGGCATGATAATCGGAAGTAATAATGCTTTGGATTATCACGTCGTACATTATTGCGCATACATTCCCAGTTGTACATTATTGTTTCCCGGTCAAACTACCAGGATGTCACTACCAGACTGTGGCATAGCATGCTCTCCATACTTATACGAAATCCTCGCTCAGCATAGCTCTAGTGGAAACAGTTGAATGGAGTGAGGATAGGTAAATTAAACACATTATTGGCAATGCAACCTCGCACATCTCTGGTTGAAACGCAGCCTTAGGGATGTGGTTCTAGAACATTCAAGGTACATACCGTGGCTGGAAGGTGGGTCGCTCTCTTCAGCAGTAAGCAGAGCCTCCAGGTCAACGACCCAGGAGCACACCCGCTCCACGTCAATATGCGCAAACTGGGGTACATAGGCTGCCATCATCTCGATGAAACCTGTGGATAGGTCAGTTACAGTGATAGCCTAAGATGCTGGTTATGAACCTGAGCGTACATCCTACATAGTAGTAATAAACAAGAATTCATCAGACACACTGGGTGGGGGACATAAATTTTAGGCATTTATGTTTATGGGCGGTGGTGATCTCTTACCATCAGGAGACCCACTTGCTTGTTTGCTATCCACTTGAATAAAAAAAAAAAAACTGACCATAACAATTTCATTTTTAATCAACAAGCTGAGTGAGCACCCATCAGGCTGACATGATCACCTGGAGGGTTCAAATTTGATTGCTGACTGTACTTTTTGTTAACTGTACATTTTGTGGACTGTACTTCCATTGTCACCCAAACCACATTTGCATAACAAATTTTAAGTCGATGCTATTAACCGTTGAAGGGTTCTGTCCTGCGGAGACGATCTTAGCTGGACTACCAAGATGTTACTATTAGATTATTATATTGTCACGCGATTTAGATAAGTATTCCAACATTCAAGTAAATTTGACTACTGGAAGTTGGTCAAATTTAACTTGCAAGATTTGATTACAGACAGAGACAGATAAAGAGACAGGAGAAACTAAATAAAATTAAGCGTGTTCTGCGCATCATCTGACTGACATTGAATCGCGCGAGCAAACCAATCCCTGCTTTCTTTCTGAATTTTAACCAATCAACAAACAGTCTATTTCCTCGAAAATGATTCGTATTTGAATCATAACTTGTTTTGGTTTAAAGTATGGCCACTTTTTGTGTGGAATTTGTTTTCAGTAACACTTCTCGGCTTATTATTCATGCATGATATAAATCATAGTTTTTAAGGTCTAAATAAAAAAAAACTACAATTTCCAGGAGTAAATTAAGAAAAACAATCACCCAAGTGCAAGTCAAATTCATACACCAAAATTACCAAATTGGTAGGTATCTATGAATATTGTGTGTTAGCAGAGCAAAATGTATGCATGGGGACATTTAAAATTGTATGCAAAGAAAGGCTGGCCAATAATTGGTGGGCAGATAAATATGCCTTGGCAGGCCATTCGGTGGCCCACAAACCTGGGGTAAGCCAGGCTTGGAAAAGAATTTTACATTGTTTTTTTTTTTCAAAAATACAAACTGAAATATAGATGCACAGAAAAACCAGAAAAATAAGAAAGAGAGCTGAGAATCGAACCCAGGTCCTCGGCATTCCGTGCCGCGTGCTATACCGCTACACCACCGCTGAACAACGGTACAGCCACGAATTTCTCATATGCACCCTATATTTCAGCCTGTTTGTTTCTTATTTAGTCACTTAAGCAGCGACACTAGCGACATCTAAGCTGTAGCCCTCATCGAGAAACTTTCAGCACTCCATTGGAATTAGACGTGTGCGCCGCGCCGACCCGCCGCCGCCGCCGCCATTTTTTCGACGCCGATCTGCATATCGGCGTAAAATCGGCGCGAGTTCTAAATGTATTCTATACTGAATTTCTGACTTTCGAAGGATTCTATATTTGAATACAATGAATCATTGATTACATCATCATCATCATCTCATTCATAGGACGTCCATTCCACTGTTGGATATAGGTCTCCCCCATAGAACTCCAGTTGCTTCGGTTGGCAGCGGCTTGCATCCACCTTGAACCCGCGGCTTTAAGCAGGTCATCCGTCCATCTCATTGGTGGACGTCCTACGCTGCGCTTGCTCCGGTCTCCACTCGAGAACCTTTCGGCCCCAACGACCATCTGTTCTCCATGCTATATGGCCTGCCCATTGCCACTTCAACAAGCTAATTCACTTGGCTATGTCAGTGACCCTTGTTCTTCTACGTATCTCCTCATTTCGGATTAGATTCCGTAGAGAAACTCCAAGCATAGCTTTCTTCATAGCTCGCTGAGCAACTCTGAGCCTATTTATAATGCCTATAGTGAAGCACCACGTCTCGGATCCATATGTGTTAAAGACTTTCATCTTAAGGCACTGATCAAATAAAGATTGGTTTTTGGAATCTTTTTGTATTTTTTATTTCAATTCCAAATTTTTGTTACTTTTACGGCCATCCCGTAAAACCCATATCTAAAAGTAACCAAAATTTGGAATTGAAATAAAAAATACAAAAAGATTCCAAAAACCAATCTTAATTTATTTATTTTTTCCTTTTTTAGAGGTTTGAGTGCACCTGTGTGACTATGCCAGCCTCATTGGAAGATAATGTTGCCATATAGGTAGATGTGGGCAAGCTTTTAATTTGAATTTAAACTAAAACACATAGAAAATAACAGAAAAATATAGCCAGGTCTGGCAACCAAACTAACAAAAAAATATTTAAAATGGATCAAAGTGAAATTCAATTAGATTCTTATTTGATTGGAATCTTAACCAATTATATAATATCTAATGTTAGTAGATATTGAATAGTTTTAGATTTTATTTTAACTTTAAATAACGGAATATTAAAAGGACGCAAAGTTTGACACTAAATGCAAATTAATTGAATATCTCGCTGCGCTCCATTTTCATACAATTGTAACAGAGTTATCTTATTGATATTAGTTATTTTATATAAAATAATAGTGTAAATTAAGTGTTTACCTTCAACGTCGAAGCAAGGGTCTTGGGAGGACTCTTCTACGAAAGAAATCACGTAGGAAAGAACTATATCGTCGATCACGTCTAAATCCGCGGAGGGCACGTTTTTTGTAATAAATTGAAACAAACTCTCTTTAACAGCCGATTCCTGCAAAGCGGTGGTGCTCATTTTCACTTAAAACTATATATTTTTCAAGAACGCAAGTTCCAAATTTATTCGTAACACTTGTTATGCCTCGCTAAACAGGTAAAAGGGAGGACGTTTGAGAGCAATGGACGGCTCCCGTAAATCTTTTCTCTTAAAGTTACTACGCTTGTGCGATAATATTAAATTTCGGTTAAATACTGGACTGTTCTAAAGAAATTCTGGAACTTCGGGGACAGAAAATCAATACAACACAATGCGATGTTTTTTCTTCTGTCACAAAATTGTTTATGTTGATTAGGCACACACAAGCTAGCATACAGCCACTGCTAAGTGTCAGATTTTAAGGGCGCTATACACGATACGACAGGATGGAAAACTTTGATGAATTGGGTTGTGTTTATGTTACTTTGCAAGACTACTCTCAAGCGATTGCGATTGAGAAACAAATTATAAATTTATTATTCATAGTGAAGAACAAAACTTAAGCTTGTAATTAAAATTCTAGTCCAAAATCATGTCTAAACTTTTCTAATCTAAACAGTCTGGTAAAAGGGAATATTACTGCAATTTTCTGCCGTCAGAGTACAGCACTAGCACAAAACCGTAAACAGTTTTTCGAGTATCTTAAAATGCCATCCATACTTTAATATTATAAATGCGAAAGTAACTCTGTCTGTCTGTCTGTTACGCTTTCACGCCTAAACCGCTGAACCGATTTTGATGAAATTTGGTACAGAGATAGAATAGACCCTGGGAAAGAACACAGGCTATTTTTTAACGCGAAAAAGAGGCTTTCAGGGGTTGCAATAGGGGATGAAAGTTTATATGGTGGAAGTTCGTAGCTATCGAAGATAAAACCATGAAACTTGGCATTTAGGCACTTAATAAGAAATAATTCTATATTTGTTTGAGCTTTTTTAAAAAATCGACCTGTGAGGGGATGAAATAGGGGATGCAAGTTTATACGCAAGGTCGTCATTATTGAAGATAAATCGATGAATCTTTATTAAACTTGCCATTTCGGCACGTGAAAAGAGATAAATAGATATTTGTTCGCACGTTTTTTAAAATTCTTCCTGTGAGGGGGTGAAATAGGGGATGAAAGTTTATATGGAAGATCGTCATTGTCGAAGATAAATCGATGGTTCTTTATGAAACTTGGTATTTGGGCACGTGATAAGAGATAAATACATATTTGTTCGCGCGTTTTTAAAAATTCTTCCTGTGAGGGGTGAAATTGGGGATGAAACTTTAGATGGAAGATCGTCATTGTCGAAGATAGATCGATGGTTCTTTTTGAAACTTGGCATTGGGCTACTTATAAGAAATAAATAGATATTTGTTTAAGCGTTTTTTAAAATGTTACTTGCGAGGGGATGGTGCAGTGTTAGCAGAGCCTTCTAAGCTCATAAGCAAAATGTACGCAATGTGGGGTCATTTTAGATGGCTTATTCACATAGACAGTCAGACATGAAAAATTATGATTTTCAGATTTTTTTTTATTTATTGTGCTATAAGAGCTACCTTTATGCAAAATTCCAAGTTTCTAGGACAGCCGGAAGTACCTACCCTATAACTTTTTCTGTTGAGGCAATTTGTATGGAAACACCTTTTTAATGACTGTAGCTTTTGATTGCCTTGACTTAGAGGTGTGATTTTTTCACAGCTTTCGGGACTATTGACCTGAGTTTAGGGTTTTAATTTCAACTCGATATATACCTTACTCCGCGCGTTTACGAGATAAAGGGTCTTGACAGACAGACGGACGGACGGACAGCAAAGTAATCCTACAAGGGTTCCATTTTTTCCTTTTAAGGTACGGAACCCTAAAAAACATTTGATCTGGCGCTTTTCAAATTTCGACCTATTTACTTGAAAATATGGGGATGAAAGTTCTTAAGGAATTCCAAAAAAGTTACTACGTATAAGTATATTTATCGGAAAAATGTGTAGCTATGCTTAGTAAAAATGCCTCGACTTACAATAAAGGACGTAAGGTGTCAATAGTTCACTATGAAGAATTAGTCCTTTTGTGTTGGCAGGGTAGAATACACGTCGTATTGCTACAATATGGCTACCCGCAAAATATTTATGTTTTACCAAAGAACATCGGATGGATGGATGTATGGAAGAACAAAAAAAAAATAGTTTACATTTGTAGCAATGTACTAAAATAGGTTATTTTTGGTAAACCGTAGAAGTTTCTATGTACTATTATTGGCAGAATAGGTATCCTATATAAATTAAATACTTCCCAAAATTACTATTTCAAGCGGACGAAGTCGCGGGCAGAAGCTAGTAATATCATATTATTTCAATTACATTTTCGGGAATATAGGTCTACCGTTACTATCGATTTAAATATCGTGTTATTTTGTTACTAATAAATATATCATGATTTTTAAAGGTCTACGAAACTCTTGGTCAACTATTAAAAATTACCGTGTACGATTTCAAAAGAACAAAAAGAAGAAGGAGTTCAAAGGAACATGATTTGTTATGATTATGACAACATTATTTAAAATTAGACACAAATATTTTTAATTCGATTTATTTCAATTAAAATTTCAAAATATAACGAACAGTCATGCTTTCAACTTTTATCCATAAAATGACAAAATAAACACAACGCCAATTTCACAACTACATGGTTTTTATAATATTACAGCGCATGGAAGACAAAATGGTGTAAGCGACATGTTTGGTTTGTTTAGTTTATTAGCTTAGAAAACAAAGATGTAAAGAAATGGTTTTAGAAAGTATTAGAATTGTCGGTCACGTCATTTTATTTTCCATGAGCTTATTAGTATAATGTAGATAAAATTTGTTGAGAAATCACAGTGGGATACGATACGCTTAGCGCAGTGTCGGAGCCTCTAAATGACATTTTTAAGAATTATGTACTTTGTCATTTTTCTTTGTTTAACACTTGACAATTAATAAACAGCCGTTTTCCTTGTATCATGACCTGTCGCTTACGATATTAAGCATTAACGTCGTAATACTATTATTAAGTAATTTTATTTTTTATAGACTCCGATATATTCCCACTTTTAATAATCTATAGGTACTATACTAATACACAGTTATATCAAAAAATAAAACATACATATAGATAAGTCAAAGGTAGATAGGTATTTCTTTAGGTACATCGAAGACACTAGGTTGTATAATAATGTCAAATACTTGCATAACTGGAGTGTGCTATTTTTGACAGTATTCGAGAAAAAAAACCTCTCTCAGTTTTTTTCTACTAAGTAAAATAGCGTAAGCGACAACCGTTTCAAAAATAATTTTACCTATAAGACGATTGATTTCCGTGTTGATGTATCTACTAAAACAGCGAGTATTTCACATTACTATAAGTAGCGTGCGGCAATAAGGGCTCCTCCACAGGATCTGATCTGGTCCTTAATAATTTGTTGTCTGTTCTATTCTTATACCTTTTTAAGCCCACAGGAGCCTAAAGTGTATATTTTAACTTATACTCTACCTACATGGACAGGTCATTGGTGAATAGATAGATTTAGTTGTATAAACCTGACCTATACCCCTACTATAAGACCGCAGATAGACCAGCAGGGCTACCACGAAACTCGAAACTCGAAGTTCGTACCGTACCGTCCCTCTCGCTCTCGTATTAAATAGTATAAGTGTTAGAGGGACCGCACGACAAGAACTTCGAGTTTCGAGTTTCGTAGAAGCCCTGCAGGCAAAAGAGCTATAAGATTAATGTATTATAGAGTGAATAGTATCTAATACAAGGTGCAGTTATCTAAATGTCGCTTAGCACTTTTAAACTTATTTTCCAACAGTTTAGTGTCACTATAATATCGTAAATAACAGTAATCCAGGCGGGTTTAGCAAAAAGTATTTGGTGCTTATGTCATTTTCTTTGCATTTTTTTGGACAAATAAATTTGTGAAATAAATGCGGCCTAAAATTCATTTAGGTAAAAAAATCTGTTAACAACTTTTATACAAACTTCACTTAGTTTTGAGCAAGTTAACAACAATAATACATAAAATTGCGTCACTTACCTATAGGTATTTCAATTATTTAGCCCCATACTAAAAACAATACTCAAGCTGAAATTCATGTCAATCCTTTAATACGGCGCTTTAAAATGGGATAAATCTTGAGTTCGAATTTTAATATGGGTCTAAGTAACATTTAAAGACTGCCTTCTGTTGTGTACACTGGATAATGGGTATGCGTGCCTCTAAAAAAAATGTATTTCTTTTGTAAAATGTTCGATTTTTTTATAATAAATATACAGGGATGCATGCGAGCTAGGAACTGAATCTAGATCTATTATTTCCTGAGACTTATTATCTACAGTATAGTTTGTGATTACATTCAATTAGCTCCCGATATTTTGATGCATGCTAGCGTAACAATAGCGTAGTCGTAAACATACCATGAACATACATAATGTAGTGTTCGAACGAAGTTTTAGTATCAGCAAGTTTCGACTTAAAAGTCACATTCCTTCCGGAGGCTCAGTTTCGGCCAAAAACTGCCGAACTTTTCGGCCGAACCGAAATTGTAATTTACAACAAATTTCGGACTGAGTTTGCCTTGCTTCGTACCATCGTACCTATGCATTCGACATTGCCAGAAATGTCGAAGCTAACACGACGCTGGCTTATTGGAGTGGCGTTCGTGTTTCGCGAAAAAATGGAGTAGTGGAATAAGTATATTATTGCACGTGTTTCATTGTTCATATGTCAAGAAAGAACGGCCTACCGATATTTTATTCATCTGTTTAAACACAGTCTGGGTGACTAGAGCCAAACTAAAGCATCGGTTTTGATTTCGGCCAAAAACATGTTTCGGTCGGACACTAACACAATGTAATAATTAATTATTAATCGTGAAACATTAGAAATGAGGGCTATCGTTTTTTTTTCTCACTAGATGGCGCACTGTTGCGTGAGGTTTTTAAGTATGGCTTTCAAAGTCTGTTATTACGGGCGTAAAAACAAAGTTTAGATTAAAATCATATTTAATACACCTTAAAACCGTACCATAAAAATATCGAGCATGCCACAGTGTTGCTTAGTCCCCGTTTTGTTCGGAAAAAAGGCAGGACAAAGTTTTCCGAAAGACAAAACTGTCTCAAAACACAGACATTCATTGCCCCGGCACCACAGAGCCCGGCACGCATATTTGCCATAATTAATTTCAGATATTGCAAAATATTCACAAAATTATTCTAATTATAAATAAATCCGCGTAGCTCACCCAAAAACTATGAGATTTGACATGTCGGAGACCTCACGCTACACTAGCGCCTCTAGTGGCTAATTCATACGCGATAGCCCTCATTGACGATCTCTTCTTTCCTCTTATCAGGACAGAGGGCTACTACGAAATTCGAAAATCGAAGTTCGTATCGTACCATCCCTCTCACTCTCCTACTAAATAATATTAGCGGGACGGTACGATACGAACTTCGATTTTTGAATTTCGTAGTAGCCCCTCAGGTGCATACATGAATAAAGACTAAAGGATGTCTGTAATATGATGGTCACATTTGCTCTAAGATAGTTGAAAAAGGACGGACTGAAATTGGCCGATTTTCGCAATCACAGCTGAGAAAATACTGTTTAAAATGGAAAAAAAATTGGAAATCGAAATAAGATGTATATCGATAAATATCGAAATATGATATGTAACAGACACGCACACACACATATACACACACACACACACACACACTTTCACTGGTACACAGTATACACGAACACTATGCAGAGTAAGGTTTGAAATGCCGAAGCATGGTTATTTCGTTCCATTCAATTTTAATTTTAATATTATTATAATTTTTACCAATTTTCGATCTTTTCATTTTGGTTTTGTATTATGTAGGTTTTGTTTATTGTGCATTTATTTAATTATGCATTACAACGGTAGTTATTTTTGTTGTTAATATGTCAACTGGGTCCCAAGATACAGGCTCAGCCTAGTTTGGGATCCACTGTATTTAATAATTGATTGTAATTGTCCTGGTATTAAAATAAATAATTTTGAAATTTTTTTTCACGAGCAAGGCAGTGAAAATAACGTGTCTGACTGATTTTTGTATCACAGTAAATACCTATAATCATTTATTCATTTGTCTCTATATACTTTTTGTGCATTTCCATTTACCAACATCTGTGTTAAGTAATTTGTTCATATAAATAATATTCGACTCGTCAGCAAACGGACTCATGTGTATAGACAATTGGGGATAATAATTATAATAAAAAATAAAAGGATCGAATAAAAAAAAAACATTAATAGGTATAATTTAAAATATTATAAAATGCCCTTTTACTCGTACCACTTTTAAATGGTATTTTTAAGGATCTATAGTAACAGCCTATGTAAAAAACAGAAGGCAGACAAAAGGCATAACAAGGCATAATATGGTTAATAAGCGTTTTGAAATTTAAAGTGTTTATAGCATTAAATACAAATTAAGACAACTATAATACCTGCGGGTAATTAATCGTACACAACATTAAAATTGTTGTTTACGATAAATACCTCGATGTTTTATGTAATTTACAATATTTTACTTTTAAATATGTATTACCGACAGCTCATGGTGCTTCTATGGCTATTTAAGAGAAATTCAAATTATTCAAAAGGTTTGAACGAAAAATTTAAAAGACAGTACAAACGACTAGTGCCATCTAGTTTTCATTGGGATGAATGACGCTTCACTGTCTTTCTGATTTATCCGTTCAATACCACTGGCTGGTTTGTGAGTTAACTTTTTATTTTCTTAATTGACTTTAAATATCTGTATCTATATCAAGTGAATTTGTATTTAAATGTTACCCTATCATTTCATTTTCTTATAACAGTTAAAATATCTTCAATATCAACGTCTATATTCATCTTTGCTATTATTAAGGTGTCTTTAGACGACCAGACTACTCTTTCTTACTTTGACACTGACTGGGTAGGATCGTGTAGAGACACTTCAAGTACATTAATAAAATACTATAGTTTACCTAAATATTTATCTACAGCCAGATATGAAACAGACATATATTAACTGTATAAATAAACGAATATCATACCATATCTAGATAAATAGCGTGAGAGCATAGTCACAAAAAATTAACACTGAAATAAGAATTGATTAATAATACTTATCTATTTACCAACTATTTATATACATCAATGATAACAATAATAGATTATATTTATTATTATTATTGGTATCAAACCAAAGTATAATAAAGCGCATAGTTTAAAATTAACTTAGCTAAAAGGCTCTAGATATCAATCTCCTTCATCTGTCCGCCATCTTTAGTTAAGTTGTTCACACACGCTTGATTTTCGTCTGGCCGGTCACACACTAAGTTTGTATGTGATGTGTGTGCACTCACCGACGATTCACGACGATGGAATGGAACTACCTCAGATCAATAACAAGTTGTTTTGTTAATGTTCTGAGGGAACCATGTGACATCAATTCAATTTTACTTCTGTGCGACAGCAACATTAAAAAAAAAGAGTTAAAGGTGCGGCCACATGCAGCCGCTCGTCACTCGTTTGCAGCGATAAATCTGGTCACGTGACCCCGTTTTCAATGTGATTTTGAATTTCCCGCGCCTCAAAAAAGTATCGTCAAGTCGCGGCGTCGAGCATCAGCGACAAGATGGCTACTTGCAGGAATAATCTTGGTCTTGGAAGCTGATTTCTTTATCTCATTTAGTAGCAGTCGTGGCAGTGTTACAAATAAAAGAAATTGGAGTGAATGAAAAAAAAAACAGTGTTTTTGCCGAATTTGAAGAGATTTTTTTTCCAGCGATAAAGCTCAACTTTATCAGCTTTATCGCTATATGTCACGTGACCAGATTTGACACTGGAAGCGAGCGTCGAGCGATTTGCAATTTGCATATGGCCGCGCTTTTACGTCACTCGCTCAATCACTTAGTATAGGCGCAAGACATCGAGATTAATGTTTCAGCCCAATTACGACACTGGATCCGATCACGACCAGCCCCAAGTCTAGGTAGGAGCAACTAAAGCGTAATATTTTTAACCAAATTATGAGCATTCGTTCCATCTTATCGATTTTCTGATTCAAACTAGGATTCTTTCACCATAATAAAGACATTAAAATATCAAGATCATGTCTCTTCACAATATCACAAGATTATATTTCCACCTGTAGCTGGTTACACAGATTTTTTTAGTTTATAAAAGTCTATAAAATCTATGAAAGTCCGGGCCACAGACCCACAGTGCACAAACCATGCGGACCTAAAATAAGCTTTTGGTAAAAAAATCATTTTTAATAGAAGTTTTTCTGCTTACTGTACTTTTTGTCGAATTAACTTGCATTGTCCCCCAAACTACATTTGCATACCAAGTTTCAAGTCGATGTCATTAACCGTTGAAGAGTTCCGTCCTGTGGAGACGATCCTGGCCGGACTACCAGGATGGCAGTACTAGATTTTTGTATTGTCACGCAATTTAGGTACATAAGTATACCAAATTTCAAGTCAATCAAACTACTGGAACGTAGTCAAAATTAGCTTGCATGATTTGATTACAGACAGACAGACAGACAACGGAACAGGTGAAACCAAATAAAAGCTCGTAAAAAAGTCTACAGTCTGTCAAGTCAAGTCCCCTTGAAAATGGCAGCATGTTCAATTATTTTTTTAGATAGCAACACTGATAAATAGGCTGAATACTAAAAGCCTTCCTCAGTTTGTGAGTACCACTGTATAGTTATAGTAATTTAAAAAAACCTACATAAATTCAAGTACGAGTATGAAATTAAGGAGTGGCCACACCGCAGCTTAAAAAACGGCGATGGTACGGAATCGCAGTGACGCATCGTATGTGCAACGTTTTTTTTGCATGCTTTCCACACCGCTGCTTAAAATATGCAAACGGCGCGGAATCGCAGTGACGTGCCGTAAACGTCACGACACACGACTTTTGTTCGGTAAAGACCAGACGTTTACGGCACGTCACTGCGATGTGGAGAGCATGCGGTCTAACTTAGTTTTTAGGAACCGGTTTAAATAGAGTTTAATGAATACTAAAGCTTACTGGTGGAAATTTAAACTATATCCTCTCTTTTATACATATTTCCCTTACTTATACAATACTTCCTTGCTTTAAAATCCGTCTCTTATTCCTATAACATACACAGAATTAAGTACACTTAAACATTAAATATAATATAAAATTATGTTACGATAAATTCCTTTGATTCAATGAATTTTCTTAGATTTAAATACACATTCATGTGAAATGTCAGTTTTTGAAGAGAATTTATTTTGACTTATTTATCTTCTACACAATAGCGGACTAAGGGGACTAAAGGGCCTACGCTAGCCCCCCCGACCTCCAGCGATGGGGCCTCCAAATGTCCATAATTTATCTTGATCATGTCCTAAACAAAGCTAAAATATACTAGTTAACATGAACTTTATTTATTTACTCAGATAACTCAGATCCAGTGTGTGTGTGTATTACAAAATGATCTTAATAGGCTATTAATAATAGCTATTGTGTTGTATTGTTCTTGTTACTAGTGTTACCTTAGTCCGCCACTGTATATTCAGTATTAAATCCTCTTTTGACGTTGACTAATGAGCGTTTTCACAAATGTGAACATCGCTGGATGGTGTTAAGGTGCGAGCACATGCAGTCGCTCGTTGCACGTTTGCAGCGATAAATCTGGTCACGTGGCCCCATTTTAATGTGATTTTGAATTTCCCGCAACTCAAAAAAGTACCGTCAAGTCGCCGCGTCGAGCAGTAGCGACGAGATGGCTACTTGCTGGAATGATCTCGCTCGGTCTTTGAAGCTGAGTTCTTAATCTCATTTAGTAGCAGTCGTGGCAGGCAGTGGTACAAATAAAATAAATTGTAGTGAATGAAAAAAAAACCAGTGTTTTTGCCGAAATTGAAGAGGTTTTTATTTTGCAGCGATAAAGCTCAACATTTTCAGCTTTTATTTATTTATGTAGTGTTATCGCTATATGTCACGTGATCAGATTTGACGCTGGAAACGAGCGTCGAGCGACATACATGTGGCCGCACCTTTACTATCTTGAGGTCCGTTTGACGTTTGCTTGCGATTAGCATTAGCTCAATGAGGGCTGTCGCGTATGAACTCGCCACTAGAGGCGCTAGTGTAGTGTTAGGTCTCCGAAATGTCAAATCTCATAGTTTTTGGGTGAGCTACGCGGGTTTATTTATAATTAGAATAATTTTGTGAATATTTTGCAATATCTGAAATTAATAATGGCAAATATGCGTTCCGGGGCAATGTATGTCTGTGTTTTGAGACAGTTTTGTCTTTCGGAAACCTTTGTCCTCCCTTTTTTCCTAACAAAACGGGGACTATGCAACACTGTGGCATGCTCGATATTTATATGGTACGGTTTTAAGGTGTATTAAATATGATTTTAATCTAAACTTTGTTTTCACGCCCGTAATAATAGACTTTCAAACCCATACTTAAAAACCTCACGCAACAGTGCGCCATCTAGTGAGACAAAAAACGATAGCCCTCATTAGTTATTTAACCAATCACTAGTAATCGTCAAACGGACCTCACGATGCTAACGCCATCTAGTGATATTTCGCCTCTGTGCAAAACCCTCATTGTCTTGCTTTATTTGTGTGGGATCCACCTCCACACTGTAAGAACGCACACGTAACACAAACCCAACTATCAGCACCACACTATGCTGATACGTTTCAAAACTCAATTAGAGTTCATCCTCAACACAACCGCTACCACACTACCAGACGTTAGATTAACGAACCAAAACAATAAATTAAATTGTCAGTGAAAATACCCAAGTACCCTCTTTATTTTTAACCCCCGACACAAAAAGAGGGGTGTTATAAGTTTGACCGCTATGTGTGTCAGAGTGTGTGTCTGTCTGTCTGTGGCACCGTAGCTCTTAAACGGGTGGACCGATTTGAATGAGGTTTTTTTATTTGAAAGCAGGGTTTCTAGCGACGGTTCTTAGACGTGTTTCATCAAAATCGGTTCAGCTTTTGAGATATTGAACTTTGAAGTGACAAAGTCGGGGGTTTTCCAACTTTTCTCAACCAAACTACCCACAAATATTTTTCAAACTTAGCTAGCTTAGTTGGCTTAGCTAGGAGGAACTGTTGTTAACACACATTTGTTGTATAGTCGTAG
This sequence comes from Choristoneura fumiferana, assembly GCF_025370935.1. NCBI lineage: Eukaryota > Metazoa > Arthropoda > Insecta > Lepidoptera > Tortricidae > Choristoneura > Choristoneura fumiferana. The sequence goes on from NC_133499.1 coordinate 4,052,396, forward strand.
CTATCTTAAGGTCGCAGGTAAGCACAGTAATTGTTTATAGGTAATCGGTATGGACCTCTGCAAAGTAACACCTGATTCTATAAATAATCTTTTAAGTACTTTACGAATTAGAACTAGTCTGAACAGCGAGTCCATTCGTAAGCAGCAATGTAAATCAAAATTGAATTGCGACAAATGTAAACCAGGTTTCTCACATTCGCACGAATCGCGAACCAACAGGATATTGTAGGTCGTTATTTTCAAACGATTAGTTAAGTACATCAAAAAGCATGAGCCTTTAAGGTTAAAGTTTGACCTTACACAACGTGTCCCATTTTGGGATGATCGTCAGTTGATAGACAATGATATATGATGTTGGTTTTCTTAAGCATTATTGTGTGTAAATTAAAAACTCATAAAAAATTCAAATAAAAAAATCATTAAAGGTACAAATTTGTATTGAACCCGCGGTGCGCGAGTTCAATTCACACGGGGCCGGTTTTACAATGCTTAAATTTTACGAATGTTTGCGCTAATGTGTACGCCCCCTTTACTAATTAGTAACAGTTTTTTTTATATTCTGTGGAATTGTTGCCAGCCAACACTATTTTTAAAATTTTTGCCACCATTCCATAATGTCCGCGACTCGCTGGTTAGACTCTATATAATGTTACTTATTGCTCCGAGAGTACACAAGCTTTTATCAAGACAGTTGTTCCACCGATGAGGAAGCGAAGCTATAGACTATATTCTAACTCAAGAAACGAGCAATAGATATAAATTGTGTCCATAAAAGAGATGTATAATTATAATAGTTTGATCACTGGCAGTTCACACTGCCGGCGAAAACTTTTTCTCCACTTGTTTGTCGCAGCGACAAGAGCTTCCAAAGATAAACTCAACATTGAACTATATAAGAGAAGAGTTCCGATTCCGACCATATCTAGTTTATCACTGAATTAGAAAAAAACTATGGTTGCGTGGTATTGCGTCAATAGTAGATTGTACAACAAGAGCATAAAACGACACGTTCATATAGCCCCCTGAGCCAGTACGGCGAGGGTGGATAAACACGACGAGGGGAAAATAAGTTCAATGCTCAAGTTTTACCCGCTGTTTTTGACTTGCTTCTCACGTCATCCGACGAAACCTGCGCTGTGGATGTGGCTTACAGTGATCCTTTTATAAATTGAATAAATCTGGTAAGTTACTTGCTTCTTCTTCGTCGGTGGAACGAATAGACAGAAACATTTTGTCCTTAAACGCTGGAGGTCGCCTGTTGGCTGCTGTGGTCAGACAGCACCGATGCCAAGTCCGGTTCGCGCAGAACTGGTGGTGTGCCGAATGGGAAGTCCTGCAACAACGAAATCAGTTCAAGTACAAACATTCATCAAACGCCCGATAGATGTCTCTGTGCTGCCACCCGTTAAGATAGCGTTGTGCTTCCGCCATTGACTTGTTAGTTAGTTGCAATATCTACTAATAGATGGCGCTTATATACTTCGCTGCAACAAGATAACGATATGTTTGTTACTTGTTTGTTCAAACAAAATATCAAGACCTCGGTCGTTTTAGTAATTATCGTTCGATAAAGTAAGTCTTGGAAATGTGTCGTGTGTGTGTGTGTGTGTGTGTGTCTTGTGTAGCGAAAATCGAATTATACAAATGGTGTCAAATAAATTATTTTCATTCATCATATTTTTAACCTTCGACGCAAATGGGGTGTTATAAGTTTGAGCGCTATGTGTGTCTGTCTGTCTGTCTGTGTATCTGCCTGTGGCACCGTAGCTCTTAAACGGGTGGACCGATTTGAATGCGCTTTTTTATTTGAAGCAGGTTTTTTAGCGATGTTTCTTAAACATGTTGCTTCAAAATCGGTTCAGCCGTTTTTGAGATATTGACCTTTTTGTTGGTTAGGTTAGGTTATCCGTTCAATAATTGACTATATTTATTACAGGTTATTTTGTAACAATGTTGTTAGGACGCTGTTATGCAATACATGTCAACCCGTAGAAAACAAAAATTCAAAGTTTACATTGTATAGCACAGGGTTACTCAAAGTGGGGTACGCGAACCCCTATGGGTTCGCTATTCGACGGTAGGGGGTTCGCGACAAGGTTTACGTGACTCCAAAAACCACCAGGCTGCAAGACTAGCAAGATGATTATTTTTTATTTCAACTCCAAATTTGTTCCTTATTTGGTTGTTATTTGTTGTTGTTTGTTTCAGTTTGTATTTTCGTTGGCAAGATGATTCTTACCTATATTTGTTACCTTTTATTGAAATAAATAATATACATTACATTATGATGATGATTGAAATAAATCAGTCAAGTTTATTACTTTCTTGGGGGGGAGGGGGGGGAGGAAGGGGTTCGCCATCGTCTAGAAACTTTAACAGGGGTACGTGGAGCCATAAGTTTGAGAAACCCTGGTATAGCAAAATGACAGTGAGTTGACTCAGTATCGCAAAACAGCGTCCGTATTGTGTTTTTGTAACAGAGTTGTTACCTGCGAGGGTAAAGAGCGCGGTGCAGGCGGCGCGGGTGGCGGCGGGCGCGGCGCACGCGCCGGGGACGCGCACTCCGCGCACTCAGCCGGCGCCGCCCGCGCACCGAGCGGCGCGACCACGAATCCGGCATGAGCTGAGGACAAGTATTCATACTATGAAACCTGACTGATTCTGATGAAAACGCGGTAGTTGTGTGCCGGCGTCAGTTTCGTCGGGTAGTCGCGCGAGCAGAGCGGCGGCGCGTGTTGCAGCAGCCGCCGAGTCGCGTTGCTCCGAAGAGGAAGGGCTACGGATTAGCCCGAAACATGTCCGACTAAACTCGATTTAAGACGTGAGTTATCTAAATAAAATAAATATCAAATTATCATGGGACACTTGACACCAATTGACCTAGTCCCAAACTAAGCAAAGCTTGTACTATGGACACTAGGCAACGATAAAACACTTATATAGATAAAACATACTTAAATACATATTAAACATCCAAGCCGAGAACAAACATTCGATTATCATAAAATATCTGCCCCGGCCGGGATTCGAACCCGACCTTAGCTTCGTAGTCAGGTTCTCTAACACTCAGCCATCGTCGTCTGGGTCAATATATTTAATATACATACATAAAAATCACGCCTGTATTCCCAAATGGGGTAGGCAGAGCACACGAAACGTTACCGCTTCGGAGCAACTTTTAGCAATTTTAGGTTTTAAGTTTGACAAAAACGGTACAATAGTGACAGGTTGCTAGCCTGTCACCTACGGTGTACCTTAACCTATGTCCTCAGTCGCCTCTTACGACATCCATGGAAGAAATGGAGAGGTGTTATTCTAACCCGACACCACACGGGTATATTTAATATGAGTACTCATATTCATTTATTGGTAATATCATGATTAGATGTCATTTTGTTAAATTATTCCTAACATATTCTGGAGAAAGTAGTAAATGTACAGCTAGCTCAGTGGCGAGGGGTGACAATTTTCAGATGGCAACACGGAGCAAAAAAAACTACCTGCCTTAAAGCGGCGAAATAGGTAGCAGCCGCCACAGTCACCCCCCCTAAAATCTTCATTGATTTACGCTTGGTGCCACAGAATATATAACAGTGCTGACGTACAGAATGGCCACGCTCCGCCCCGCACCGGTTCGAGTTACCCCACCCCTCAAGCGCAGATTACAGGAAAACCGCAGGAAAGCAGTCGGGCGCGCAACGCGATGTATGTATATCGGTCGCACCGTCACACGGCACTAAGTTCGGGAGCAATAATTTTGCGAACGAAATGGTGATATACTGTGCATTGTATGGGTGTTTGCTAACAGCCAAAGATAAGAAAAGGAGTTTTTTTCGATTTCTTAATGTAAATAATAATGATTTCTAAAAGTATCGCGATTAATACATAAAATAACTAATTATTTAGGTATAATTCGTTCAAGTTTGTAGTCATATATTTATTGTAATTTGAAATAATAATGCTTAAATACATAGACAGACACATTTTAAGTAGGTTTAAATAAAAATATATGATTAACGATTACATTTATTTACACATCTAAGCCATACCTACATACCCTATAGTACTAGGGTTTTGCGATAGTCAGCCCTGTGTGTCTTACGCACACATTGACGCGTGTACAGACGTCGTCGTGCCTATGTAGATGCAAGAACGCGTATTTTGTATGGCGTGGCCGCCCTGTGCTTGGTGCACAGCACAACGTGCCGGTTAAATCGTGCCAGTATCTTTACATTGCGGGCTTGCAGGGCTAGGTACAAGTGATCCATCGACCACCGCAATGGTATACTACTGCTTGATGCACGATGAGCGCGCTTGGCAACGAGCCGATTGTCTTTGAACAAAGTGATTTACGGCACCGTCTGCCGCAAGTGTTTGCGAATAGTAATGTATAAAAGTGATTTATGGCACCGGCGGTTTACTAATGTATCGGCGAAAATTATTTAGCAAATTATTAACTCCCAAACTATTTATCCCATATTTTAATTTAGGCGAAATGTTATTTCCCAACTCAACGTTTCGCACTGATATCATTTTCCAACTAATGATTCGATAAATTATTATTATGCAAATTATTACCTGGAATTTTTTTAAGATGTCATTTATGTTTTCGTCAAATGTATTGATTGGCATACCTTAATTTAGCAACTTATTGAATGGCATCCAACCTACTTTTCTAGTGTCATTTATCCTGGCTGCTATAAAAAAAAACCTAACATCGAAGGCTAAGGCGGGAGCTACGCTCCGCTTCGCTCCCGCCTTAGCCTTCTGAACCTAAACTATCCAAGTCGCTTCTGTTCCGAACCGTCTTGCTCGCTCGCTTCGCTCGCTCGCACAAATCAAATTGAAGTATAGCTTCGCAATGTAAAAAATTGCCCAAATGTTGTTTGACAATTTGTTAATTGCCTAAGCCAATCATTTGCTACATAATTATTTGCCACATAAATGTGTGATGAAGTAAAATTTTGCAATGTAAAAATGTTGCGAAATAAAAAAAATGCGAAGTAAAGTTATGCCAAATATTAGTTTGCCAAATGAAACTTTGGTGAAAGGTTGGTTGCTAAGTGAAATTTGGCGAAACATATTTCGCCGAAAAGGCAGTACACCGGCACCGGCTGCCACGAGTGTTTGTGTGTGAGTATAGTTTGACTTACGCTTGGTGCACGATGTGCGCGCACGGCAGCGAGGCGAGCGGCTCGGGCGTCTCGGCGAGGGGCTCCCGGCAGCGCGCGCACGCCGGCGCGAGCCACGCGGAGGCCGCGCGCTTCTGCCGCGCCGCCGCGTTGTTGTCGCCCAACGCTGTGTAGATTTCGGAGAGACGGAGGCGGACACGGCGTACCAGCATCTGCAAAGTATGTGAACTCTTTATTGTGCAAGAAAAAAAAACTAATTTAGAAAACGGAACAGGACAAGAAGCTATCATAAGAAGCATCATAATTATCCGATAATTATGATGACGATGTTGATGATGGTGATGATGATTATGACGAAGATGATAACGATGCGATGATGATGACATTGTCCGGAATAATAAATTTTATTGTTAAAAACCGTGTAAAGTTGTGTTGTGATTTGAAAAGTTCCAACAATTGGTCCATTTCGAACGTACACAAATATTAAGTTATAAAAGATTATTATGAGGAGATGAGAATAATATAGATACCAATGATGATGATAATAAAGAAGCATAAAAAGAATAAGAAAGAGAAGAATAAGATTATGATGATAAAGAAGTTACGTACTTTAGCACCGACAGAAGTAGCGACCTCTAGCAGCCGCGTGTTGAACTCCAACGGCCGGCAGTTGCAGATCCGTCCTTGCTGACGCAAAGCTTCCAGGCATCGCGCTGCTCCGTCCATTGCTTCCATCTGAGCCAGGCGGTCGCCTAACGCCTGGCCAGCTCCCATTGCTACTTCGTAGTGTCTGAAAGATAGTTCCTGCTTTCAATTCCTATCTAAAACTACTCCGTTCAACCTACGTCGTGGATATTATTCACCGTACGATGTGCCTGAACTACTTTTAGAACAATACTGCATGCAACACAATATTGTTGAGTTATGGTCTTAATATTGAAGAATTGCGAAACTAAAGTGGCAGTGGGCACATTGCTCGCAGGACTGATGGCCGATGGGGTCAGAAGGTTCTCGAATGGCGTCCGCGGACCGGGAGACGAGCTGTCGGTAGGCCTCCAACAAGATGGAGCGACGACTGTTAAGATCGCGGGATCGCAGTGGATGCGGAAAGCACAAGACCGGTCTGAGTGGACAGCCTTGGGGGAGGCCTATGTCCAGCAGTGGACGTCTTTCGGCTGACATGATGATGGTCTTCATACCTGAGAGCCTTCCCGATGTCACACTTCCTTCTATACACGTCGCCGGCAATCCTAACAGCGCGAGCATAGCACCCCTGATCGCCAGCCACTGCTGCCAACCTTAACGCCTCCTGAAAAGGAATCATTTTCAGTACTTGATGCTTCAATATAGGCCTTATAAATAGCGGTCTATGCAGGCTGCTTCCAAGTACTTCCAACCTATGCAGCTGAAGGTCTATGGGAGAGCCCTATGTCCAACAGTGGACGTCCGATACGATAATGATGAGATCTTAGATCAATGCCGAGGCTACATAAAGGGCGATCTAGACGGTTATAAACCAGCGTCCCAACAGGGGTGACCTTGCTTGTCACCATCCACAGACAGCAGTTGTAAGCCAAATTATAACATGACCTTCAACGTCCTTGGCAGACGGGCGTGTTTCCAACCAACTCGCTACTGATTCGCTTGCGTGTCAGCGCGTGGGTGTAAGTAAACCGTGTAGCTGAAACTCAATCCGTGGTTGTAAACCAAGTATCAGCCAAGGTCATCTAAGTTGGGACGCTGGTTTAAAACCGTCTGGAACCGTTTTACTCACATTACAATAATCATGGGCGTCACCAAGCTCCCCTCTAGCTCGCAGCGCAGCAGCCATTTGCAATAATGCGGTTCGGTGATGCCTGGTGTTGAGGTCAGTCGCGCGTGGACCACGTCCGAGGTCGCACGCTCTTGCTGCACAGGCGACGGCGCGTTCAGCGTCCCGGAGCCGCCGCCATAGTTCTGAGAGGCCTACGTATACCTGAAATTCAAATATCAAAGTTGAATTTCTTTCAAAGTTCCTGACAGAAAGATAGACAACAAAGTGATACCGCTAGGGTTTCGTTATGCCAATTGAGGTACGGAAACCTAGAAACAGTTTTAATAAAAAAAATGTCGATTTTAATCGTTTAGCGTTCCACAGGGCTCCGTTTTGAGGCGGTCAATCTTCTTTACCAAGAACAATCACCTGTAGAAGCAAAGTATTGTCGCTCTGCGCTTGAGCGACTCCTAGAGCTTTCTGAAAGCCATCCATAGCTTTGGAGAAAGCTCCTAGCTCCAAGCTAACAACTGCGACAGTGAGATGGACACAGCCAGCGGTGGAGCCACCACCGCAGTCATTGTAGAGGGCGTGACGAGCGTAAGATAGAGCTCTGAAACAATTTAAGATTAACTGTACGGATATTTCACGATTGCCATTTATAAGTAACGTAAATATTTGCGATGTTAATATCATTGTAAATCACAAACTTGTAAAAAATTTAGGGAACCCGATGGGAATCGAGTTATTACGACGCTATGCCTCTGGTAGCTAGGTGTGATAGTTGAAAAATATTCAAGAATGAAATTTACCTATCCAGTCCACCCAGGGTCTGGTGCGCCCTGGCCAGGTTCAGGTAAGCTTCGGCACGCATTGGCGCCGAGTCCAGCTCCTCCGATATACCGAGCTGCCGGTTGGCAAACTCGAGAGATTCCCTAGAAACAGACACATTGACAATGAGTATCCTGCCTTTTCAAAGAAATATTGTTCCGAAATGTTTCATTTGCCAAACCGTAAACTCTAAATTTTCTCCGAAACAACAAACTTTTCTCAGTGTATTTTCTTATGGTTTTATTAGAACACAGTAGTAGGTAGTAGTTGTTTGAAAGTTCAGAAAAAAATACGGTTTCAGAGAAAATCGTGGGTTGGGATTCGCACGCGACGCGCGCAGTTAGCGCTGTTCATATTATTTTTCAATAGATCCACCATTCCACCCACTCTGTGCAAACCACGTCTGCTAGCGTAGGCCATCATACGTCAAGATAGCTTTAAAATCCCTTGAACTCCAGAACATACCTGTACTTCCCAAAGTCCATGTACGCCTGGTACAAATGGCCGAGTAGAGCGAACCTATCGGCCCTATGTCGGACGCCCCGCAGTGCCGACAACCACACCTTGACAGCCAGCTGCTGCTCGTTTTGACCGTACAGACGGACACCACGTTCGATCTGTGGGAATTCACCATCATCATCATAAGCTGGAAGACATCCACTGTTAAACAAAAGCCTCCCCCGTGGAAAGCCACAGTGAACGACAACTCGCCACTTGAACCCGATTGCCCACAACTCTCAATATGTCGTCAGTCTATCTAGAGGGCGGCTTCTTTGCCAACGTATCTTCTTCAGGTTCGTGGAAATACCAGTGCTGATTCTGACTAATTCATCTAAATGCATCCATAAGTTAACTTGTAACTCCGAGTTAAAAATAGTGTCAAAATGTAGAATACCCTAACCTAGATTTAGTGATTTAATTTTGTAACCCTGGGCCATGCAACCGATCATTACAGAGTCCGTAGCCAAAATGGCAAAAACGTAACCCTTATAGTTTCACCATGTCTGTCTGTATGTCCGTGAGTCCGTGACTTTGCTCAGAGACTATCAGTGCTAAAAAAAGGGTATTCAAATTTAAAGTGCAATTTTTTTACCCGTGTGGTGTCGGGTTAGAATTACACCTCTCCATTTCTTCCGTCGATGTCGTAAGAGGCGACAAAGGATATAGATTAAGGTATACCGTAGGCGACAGGCTAGCAACCTGTCACTATTGTACCGATTTTGTCAAACTTAAAACTTAATATTGCTAAAAGTGGCTCCGAAGCGGTAACGTTTCGTGTGCTCTGCCTACCCCATTTGGAAATACAGGCGTGATGTTTTGTTTGTTTGTGTATTTTTTTTATTACCTTTCGCCTAGCAAAGTACTGGTCCAGCCGTGACCGGCAGCCCCTGAAGCAGTCGAGCAGCCCAGCGGTGGGCGGGCGGTGCGCCGGCCCGAACCGAGAGCCCCAGCGGAGCGTGCCATTCCGCTCCGGGTACTCCTCCGCGAAGGAGTGGAGTTCTTGGAGGAAAATACGGGGTCAGTCGGTGGCGCCTATACCTGGGCTACCGAGCTTTGCTCGGGCTAAAACTAGATAACAAGTGATTTCCCAGAGATACAACCACCACACTACACACACACACGTGTCATTGGTTAAAATCCGGTTCGAAGGACCAATATTTAGGGAGTGGCGCTTTTTAGGATTGTTGTTGTGTGAAACTCTTCAAATTCGTGCGAATATACTTCACTTAGCAATGGCACTTAGTTACTTGTAGCTAAGGTAAAATGTTTAATGTAAGAATGCACCCGGTCCGTATAAGACCGTAAAAGGCACTAAATTACTTCAAGGCGGGAGCGTCGCCAGTGACTGACGTCACAAAGGTGTTCAGTTACAATTTTATCGAAACCGTTGGAGCCGTTTCCGAGATTCTAAATATAAAGGGTGGCAGAGGCAGATCGTGTGCCATAATATGATTAGGGCAGGTAGGGACACTTGCAACATATTTTGGGCCAATTAAGAGTCATCCTGCCCATGGTGTTTTTTTAATCAGCATGTAATATTTTTGTAATGTAATGACCCTATTAACTGCTACAAATTTGTAAGGAACCCTTGGTGCGCCAGTCTGATTAACACTTGAATATTTATAACTAATAAAAACTATCGCTAGAAAACCTGCTTTCAAATAAAAAAACCGCGTCTAACCAAATCGGTTAACCCGTGTCAGAGCTACGGTGCCACGTTCACTTCTAACACCCCTCTTTTTGCGTCAGATGTTAAAAACTGTCTGTCTGTGGCATCGTAACTCTCGAACAGATGAACCGATTTCGATGTGTTTTTTTTACGTGAAAGCATTGCGGCGGTTCTTATGTTGGATTAAAATCGGATCCGTTGTTTTTGAGATATTGAGAGAGAGAGAGAGAGAGAGAGAGAGAGAGAGAGAGAGAAGATAGAGAGAGAGATATTTATTTACACATATTCGATACCTAGAAAAAAACACGTTGAACTTTCAAGTGACAATGTCGGGGTAATTTAAATTTGGTAGGTTTTAAGTTACAATACATCTAATGGTCTCTACCCACTACACCGTATCCTGCTATGACCGTAATAGGAACGTGTCGGGACCGGAATGTCAAGCGCATACATGACACACGACGGCGACGTCCACGGCACGGCACAGTCCTTAGATAGCCACAGTATCATACTTTTCAATAAAAAATATTTTTGCCCGACCCGTTACCATTATGATCAACGGTGCCCTTTATGACATAGACATAAGTCCAAGAAGCCGCCATTAACAAATAATATATATATAATTACTACATATTTATACAGTTGTCCTTACCTGTCTGATCTGGCAATCCTTTGGCGCATTTAAAAGATTAGATTACTCATAGGTTCATCCAAAAGACAAAGCTATAAGCAAGCGATCTAAATCATATATGTTCGCACATGCTTGTGAGTTGTTATTAGTCCAAAAGCCAGTTACCGGCATGAATGAGCTACTGGTACGTGTATTGAAATTCGGCCCGTAGTTTTTGACTGCCCCCGCCCCCTTGTCAGCAAAAGTAAGCCAAGTTCTAACCCCCATGGACCAATGATAATAAGGTTACGTACGCAATAACCGCGCGGTTTTAGCACGCCGTCTCTTTCAGAAGCGATGCTTGAAAGAGGGATGGTGCGCTAAAACCGTGCACTGAGGGTACCTGGTGGTTCATCGAGGTGGTGCGAGGGGTCCGGCGAGCTGAGAAGACGTGTGGCCGACAGCTGGTGTGCCGGCACCCCTCTGCGAAGAAACACCAAAAAGTTGCGCACTAGGTCACAACTCATTAGACCCATCCGGCACCCGACCAGGACCGCCTCGCCGTTCGTCCACTTGTTGTTGACAATTGGTCCACGGGTGGACTGGACGACGCGTTGACAACGAGTGGACCTCGCGTTGTCCATGAATTTTCAAGTAGTCTCCAGAAGGGTGGATGGGAGCGCCGCATCGCAAGCATGCGGGTGGTCCACTCGCCGTCCGTACGTCGGAACTTCACGATTCACGAGCGAGGCGATCCAGTGACACTATGTAGTTGATGTAGTGAGCGCATGCCCATACAAATCCATATAAAGAACTAGCTTTTGCACGCGGCATCGCTCGCGCAGCTGAAACCTTTTTTGATCCCACAGGAACCATACATTATTTCAGGATAAAAAGTAGCCTATATGTTAGCCCAGGGTATATTGTACCTGTATGCCAAATTTTATGCAAATCCGTTTAGCAGTTCTTGCGTGAAAGAGAAACAAACATCCAAACCTCCATCCATACAAACTTTCGCGTTTATAATATTAGTATATATAAGATACTAACCGCTCGCGGCGAGGCGGTACGGGCACAGAATAACTAATAGTAGTACCGTACGGTACGGGTCGGGTACTGGGTGGCTCTAATGAGCTGTGACCTTTATACAACAAAGATTGACACTTCGGGTGCCGTCGTATTCTGATTGAGAGCCGACTATTACCAATGGAAATACATTATACACTATCTGAGGGGCTACTACGAAATTCGAAAGTCGAAGTTCGTATCGTATCGTCCCTCTTACTCTCGTATTAAATATATTAAGCGCCAGCGGGACGGCAGAACACGGAGCTCGAATTTTGCACTTCGTAGTATAAGGCATCGAGATACTTCTTCATTCTTACCCGAGGAAGTCCCGTGATTCTATGGAATCCCATGACATGTTCCTCGGGTGTAGACGACAGCGTCACCTGGCGGTTGGATGCATCTTGCTCTCTCGCTCGCTCACCGCGCACCGACACTGCGTAGAGAGAGATGGGGAAATGAGGGTTACTTGGCGACATATCGCTAGATGGCGTTAGCATCGAAGTCCGTTTGACGTTGCAGTACTTGTACTATTATCTATTCTGTGGTTGCAGTCTTGCTTGCGATTGGCTCATATAGTTTAACCAATCACAAACGTGACGCAAATGTCAAAGTTGTCAAACGGACCTCGCGATACTAGCGCCATCTAGACTGTCACACACAGAAACCTTTTTTTTTTTTTTTTTTTTTTCGGACGGACTGTTGCTTTTAGCCTCAGTCGGCTTTTACAGCTTACCGGAGAGAGGGCGAGCTGCCAGATGGGCCGCTCAGCAAGTGGGTATTTTAAAACTTAGCATGCCAAAGGGGTCACAGAAACCTTCATTAAAAGTAGTTATAAGGGGCTGTTTCACCACCCGTTGATTAATTTTATTTGAAGGATAAATGTGATACCGTCTCCGTCTATTCGAACATAACCTAACCAACAAAAAGTTGGAAATCCCCCGACTTTGTCACTTCAAAGTACATTATCTCAAAAACGGCTGAACCAGTTTTAATGAAACATGTCTAAGAACCATCGCTAGAAAGCCTGATTTCAAATAAAAAAATGCATTCAAATCGGTCCACCCGTTTGAGAGCTACGGTGCCACAGACAGACACACATAGTGGTCAACTTATAACACCCCTCTTTTTGCGTCGGGGGTTAAAAACAAACAGAGACGGCATCACATTTATCCGACAGATAAATTTAATCAATGGATAGTGAAACAGGGTATAAATGTAATAAACTAATTATAAAATCTTCAATTAAACTTAAGTGAGTGGAAATAATGAAATTATCCGGGGTTAGCTTTATACCCTAATATTTTAATCTTTCGTGATAAGTAGTTAATTACCACATCATTCACTTAATCACGGCGATATACTGACATATTACTAAAGTCACCTTGACGTTTCGCTCTCATAAGAGTAGGTAGATTGTTCAACAAGGGACTAAAACAAGCCGTTTGACACGAGATGTTTAGCTACCCGAGCAGAGCAAGTGGCTATAGTTCGAGTGGCATTATGGTTCTTAGTCTCGCGTTAAACACTACTTTTCACTTTGAACGCGAGGAAAAAAAACAATATTTTGTTCAAAACGTACGCTCGACTAATGAACAGGCCATCTGTTCAAAATTCAAATAGCAAAAAAAATTGTTGCGCGGTTTTCCTTTCTTTTGTTGTTTGTGAAGTGACGCTTTAAAAGATTGCTAATTTAGCCAACACTTTCAAAGTTGAAAACTATTTTAAAACAAATTGGACTATGCATAATAAAATGAATTAATCCTTAATTCATATAATTAAATACATTCATATTCGTAATCATTAATTGTGTTTCACGAAATTAAATCGTGTTTTTTTTAAATACCTATTTTTGCACAGTTGTAATTTTCAGGTTATTTCCACAACTAAAAATCCTCCATTCACAAACACCGTGTTGGCTGTTTAGGGGTTTCCAACGTAAATTAAAAAAAAAACTTTAATCCCTAGAGAATAAAAATTTTGTCCCGATATGCAGAGACTAAAGTAACATTTTAAGAGCATGAGAAGTGAAAAATATATAAATATCAGTGGGCGTAGTTATAGATCCACGTACGTTTAGCCGCTGTATGTAGCTGAAAACTGAAAGGTCTCTACCCTGTACTGTATACCGTATCATGAGCGTTATCGTTCCTATTCTGTTTCTAAACTGACAGGAGCTTCTATGGGCGTGCACACGAAAAACAGGGTCGGTATTTCCATCCCGGTATATCCGGGCCAGGAAAGAGTGTCACCCGGTATGTTTATCCGTTGCCTAGTATCCATAATAGTAGGTACAAGCTTTGCTTAGTTTGGGACTAGGTCAATTGGTGTCGTGTCCCATGATATTTTTTATTTTATTTTAATTAAACCACCCTACTTCAACCTTTGTCTTAGTTATTACCTAAGTACTTATCACAAAGATTTGTCTCGCATTGATATTCTTGCCCATAGAAACTGTATTAATTTCAAGAACAGTGTTATCTGCCATCTATCTAAATGCTTAGTAATCGGACGCAGTTCTATACAATTTTCCAATTTTCTTGTTTAATTCAATAATGGTAAACTGTTTTTTCAGTGCACAAGGATTATTATTATTATTATAATGCCATTCTACCGCATCTACCATTCCTTTTTACCGATTTCTATACCTTATCATGTTTAACCTAGCAAATGTTTAACTAAGTAGGTGTGTGACTGTTTGTGGCCTTAATAAATTAAAAAAAAAATAACAGTCTTACCTAGCTCACACGACGACAGTGGTTTGTATCACCACTTGATCCATGGTTTAGTCCGCCCATAAGACATCGTTATGGCATTATCTGCAATTTAATGTTGTCTGTAGCATGTCAGCAAGACAGATGGAGAAGTGAGTGACAGCAATAGGTGATAGCTGGCAGATTTGACTGTATTCTCAAATATTGGGTTCGGATGAAAAAAGCGAGGCTCAATCTACTATAATTTAATTTGATTTAATCTGTTTTGATTTAATTTAATTTGGCTTAACTTAATTTGATTTATTTTGGTTTAATTTAATTTGTTTTGATTTACTTAACTCTTTTTCAGGCCCCGCGAATTTAGATACGCTACCACAAAATATTATAAGTAAGTATCTATTAATATTTGAAATGGACTTATTATTCGTTTTCATTTAATAGGTACAAATGTATGTATATTGATACAATTAAAAAATATATATTCATCCCTCTCCATATTTTTTCACGAACGCTTTTTGAAATATCATATCATATTCATATGTTCAAAACCGTCCAGCTTTTTAAGCTACTGAGAGCAACAAAGAAATAGGCATACATATTATACAGACATACTACATATGCTAGAAAAATATAACCCTCCTTCGTACAGTTGGATAAAAAAGCTTGTATTAAAAATGAATTCGTAACAAAAACCTATTACGAGATATTTATCATTTTTTTATAGCGGCCTCTATCATTCTACATATAACAATATCAACTTCAAGACAGACAGGCTGACATATATATGGCAGTCGAGGCTTAGTACCTACTAGGGTTCTGCGCGGGAACTTTTACGGTACCCTAAAATTGTCCTTGCGAAAGTCCATCATTTTGAAAAGTTTCATACTTAGTATTTATATCTAGTAAGTACTTCGATCTAGGTCACGCGAGGCATCTAGATACCAGATAGGTTAATGTCATCTTACATAAAATTAGGTCACCCACTTTAAAGCATAAAATACGTTAAAAAAAACTTTTTATTATTAATTTTTCTTATTGTTATTTTTGCAACGTTTCAAATATTTTTATTTTTAGTTTTTCAAGAATAAATTTAAAATTTCAGTGACGCAAAGCTTATGTAAAAAAACTTTTTAATTTTATAATTTTAATAATAATATTTTATTTATTTCAGATATTCTCCTTATCTGTTAGTAACAGTGTCCTTATGTACTGCGTTAGTTAGTATTTTGTTTAATTAAAATTTTAAAGGAGCCAACCGAGCCACCCCATCCCAAAATAGGTTAGTTCCAAAAATAGTACAAATCAATGGCATCAAATATTACCCAACACTTCATGATCTTTTTAAAGGACACAAATGACAATTTGGCTTAATAAAGTGCGAAAATGAATAAAAGCTTTAAAGAAAATCATTAACTTACGAATATAAATCCAGCGTTCGAATGGGGCACATAGTTTTTTCGCGTTCGATTGATTTGGTTGTCACTGCACTTGTTTTTGGTTGGTATTTGTGGTGTTTTAGTGGTATTTAGTTTTGGTTTGGATTTTGATCGGACGTAGCTGGTCCTGGCAGATCACACCCCGATTGTAGGGATGTTGTGCCGTAGGTTAGAGAAAGGAGTGGAGTCGCGTTGGGTTTATTTTTATTTTTAACTACTGACGCAAAAGGAACGGTGTTATAAGTTTGCCGCCAATTTATGTCTGTGGCAGCGTAGTTCTTAAATAGACGGGCAGATTTGCTGACTTTTTTATGTAAAAGCGAGTTTACTTGCGTTGGTTTTTAGCTTCATAATTATGTTTGATAAAAATCGGTTGAACCGTTTTTAAATATTGTACTTTACTTCACTGTTCACTAATGTTTCGCAACTAACGTTTGGCAACAAGTAAACGGGTTCTACGCGATGGTCCTGCAATAAATCCTGAAATACAGTTTTAGAGATTGCGAAACGAAAAGTTGCGAAATGAATCAGGTTGCCAAACGTTATTAGCAAAATGAACGTATAGCATTTAAAAAACTCCTTCTTCTAGGCAAATTTTGAATCTCTAGCTCCAGTGGTTTAAGCTGTGCGTGTCTAGTTCTATCGGTCAGCCATTCGTTAACGTTACTTTTATAGATCACCTGGAACTTTATCTCAATTGAAATACTGCTTAAAGTAGGTCGAGGTAATTTAGCAATATTTAAAACTTTTTCATCAGCATCACATCAGCCTACAGCAGTCCACTGCTGGACATAAGCGTCTTCCATGGCGAGCCACAACACTGTCTTCAGCCCCTCGCATCCATCCGCCGCCAGCGACCCTCATGAGGTCGTCCATCCACCATGCCTCAGGACGCCCTACACCATGCACGTTTTCCCGTCCGTGGTGGCCATTGGAGGACTCGTCTGCTCCACCGTTTATCGGTCCTGCGACAGACGTAGCCAGCCCAATGCCACTCAGCGAATGTTAAAACGTTTTTGTTTTTAAGAAAATATACAGGCGCTATAGCTGTGTTTTGTAAATTAAACACTTTTATTCACTTCATCAAATAAAATACTATTTCTTACTTACCTACTTTGTACTGCTAAACTCTACGTAAGAATAGGCAAAAATCTGTAAATGTATCTGTATGTGTCTGTTTAGTTACAAACAATAAACTAATAGTTAAATTTTGCTGAAATTCATATTAGTTTTTCGGAAATGCGCCAGATTACAGCAACTTACTAACTACCTAAGTCAAGCTTTTTATCAGTAAAAATATATTTAGATTTTGAAGAGACTCCACCGCCGCCGCTGTTCCGCCCAGCCTCCCGTCTCCCTTGCTCAACGCCGCAGGCATGCGCAGAAGCGTCCTCTGCCTTTATTTATTGGAATACGAACGCGGCTCTTTTGATTTTAAATAAAAAAAATAAGATAAAAAAATTGTTCTTTACTTTTTAGTGTTAACGTCTGTATTTATCGACATGGCATTGGAATTAAGAACAAACCGGATTCTTGATAATTCTGTAAAGAACGTAGCACATTTCGCACCCACTCGCGTACTTTTTTTTGCTCACCTTACCTTAATAAAACACGAGTTAAGTGTAGGACTTTTTCTCGTTTTATTAATAAAATTATTAAAACAACAGACATTTTATTTCGACTGTTTGAACTAAAATTGACCAAGTTTTTCTTGACAGTCCCCTTGCTTGATGGAATAGCGCCATCTGTTAGTTTTCTGAGTAACTTAATGAAACGCGAAGATTCTTGATGGTTATAGTTTATTCTCATGTTCAGTAGTTTGATATTAAGCTAACAGATGTCGCTAAATGTCCTTAAACGCTGCACAGCTGTGTTCAATCAGCGTCATAAATAATAGGTATATTTGACTTAAATCGACAACAACTGTACACATCCTCAAAAGGTCTTAAATTTTTTCTTAGGTTTTTGTGTATTTTCATCCATTATTTCTCAGTTTTGGAGCCAAATAATAAAGATATAAAGGAGATACTTTATGGTCCTGTTTTTACACAAATAATAAACATAGCGGCAAAAATTATTGCGATACAAAGCAATCAGGACAGACCGATGTGTCGCACAGACAGATCAGTTTTTCAGTTCAATCGCGTTACAGAAAATAAACTGACTGCAGACTGCAGTTTATCAATCCCTACAGTTGATTTAAAAATACGTCTTTTATTTAGAACGAATCAGACCAAATTTAAACCTCAACATTTTCACTATCTAACTACTCGGAGACCAACTAACAGACAGTTATTCCCTTGTAAAAAAATAAAACTAATGCACAGACTATTCGAAACATTAAAAATCGATTCACTTCCCGAAAACGAGTCCGAATAAAAATGTCTCGACGCTTTCAACGCAACAAATTCACAGAAAATTATGGGCGGCATCAATTTCAATCCAAACACTAATAAATTGGCTTCTCTCAACGACATTAGAAGAGCACAGACAGTTTATTAATAGAAGACATATTTTGTAAATCACGAGTCAGATTCATCCCTCGGCTGAAACCAGTGTAGTCTTTGCCGCGGAGCGCGGCGCTCGAAAAAAAAAAGTTTGCGCGGGAAAGTTTGACAGCTATCAATTGAGAAACTTTTTAAAATTGATACGTAAAATGAGTTACAGTGTTTACGATGGCTTTAACAATAATTACCAAGATTTTAATTATTACAAGGGGGATAAATTGAGTGTTGATAAAAGTGAGTGCTGTGTGAAAGATGAGGGTAAAAGGGAAATCCAAGATGGCGAAACTGAGGAACATGTTCAACATGTGTTGGGGCCAAGCCGGAGGTGTTTGGCTTGGGCTTGCAAAGCTTGTAAAAGAAAAACCGCTGCGGTGGATCGTAGAAAAGCGGCAACACTGCGTGAAAGGCGACGGCTTAGAAAAGTAAGTTGGAAAATTCGAAAGGTCCAACGGCCCAGCAGGCAAGTTGGTAGCTTGAACTGTCTGATTAAAGGGGAGGCACTAATTAAACCTAAACAAACCGGCCAAGAGCGTGTCGGACACGCCCAAGATAGGGTTCCGTAGCCATTACAAAAAAAATAAGCAATATTTTTCTAAGGATTTCGTATTATGTACGGACTACGGAATCTTCCAAGTTTACGTATATTTTATACCTTAGGCTGCTATTTACTCTTAAACTAGGTACTTCTAATCCTCAAGCAATCTTATCCATTATAATTTTCCTCCTTAGATGAATGATTGGTCTCGCGAGCGAGCGCGCGAGACCAATCATTCATCTAAGTTTTCCTTGTAAATTTGATATACTTACTACCATCCTGAATTTTTTCAAATATTTCCACCCAACTGTTTAGATTTTAGAGGGGGACGCAAGACTTTATTGAAAATTTGCACTTTAAAGTTGAATATTTCGCAAACAGATCACTAAATCGAAAAATCGTTAAAGCAACCCCCCAATGGTTTTACACCTACGTATGAGATTTTTATTGTTTTTTATTTTACCACTTTGTCGGCGTGACTGATAATAATATGTATATTCATGCCAAATTACAGCTTTGTAGTACTAACGGCCTCTGAGCATAGCAGCGGACAGACAGACAGACGGACAGACATGGCGAAACTATAAGGCCGTGTTCAAACAAAACTGTCAGCCGCCGAATGTGAGCAGGCTCACTATGATAACGTAATAACGTATTGTCGGTATGTGAACGAAAAAGTTAATGTATGGCAATACAATAAACTGCGTAACGTCGGCGGCTCACAGTCAGTTTGGTTTGAACACGGCCTAAGGGTTCCTAGTTGACTACGGAACTTTAAAATCGGCAAGCGCATCGTAAGATGTCCATCAACGAGATGGACGAATCGCAGGTTCACGGTGGATTCAGGCCGCTTTAAACTGAAGCAACTTGGAGGTTTATGGGGGAGGCCTATGTCCAACAGAGGACGTCCTACGGCTGAGATGATGGTGATGATGGCTTTGATTACAAATTAAACTAGCGGCCCTATGAGTTATCATAAATCTCGAACAAAAAAAAAACCATGCAAGGACAAAAATAATGTCAATCCAGAGGATATCCGGCCATTTTCTCTACATGTCGCATTTCTAAATATACTCGGCGGTATACCTAAGCGTAAATTAGATAGATGATTTTTTTCTTCGAGATCCAACTCGAGGACCGCTAGTTTAATTAAATTTGTCAATTTAATTCTGGCAACCCTAACGCCGCGTTTCTATACCTTCCGCCGCCTAACTTTGCCTAAAGTTCATTGCCACGACCAGTACTAGTAAAACTGCCACAAAAACTAAAAACCGGCCAAGAGCGTGTCGGACACGCCCAAAATAGGGTTCCGAAGCCATTACGAAAAAATTAAGTAATATTTTTCTAAGGATTTCGTATTTTATACGGAATCTTCCAAGTTTAGGTATATTTTATACCTGCTATTTACTCATAAAGTACTAATAATTCTCAAGCAAACTTAGCCGTTATAGTTTTCCTTGAAAGTTTGATATACTTACTACCATCCTGAATTGTTTCATAGTTAAATATTTTGCAAACAAATCACGGAATCGAAAAATCGTTTTAGCAACCCCTAATGGTTTTACAAGGCCTATCCAACGATACCCCACACTACAAGGTTGGATGAGAAAAAACAATCACCCACTAAAGTAGACGTAAACGTCTATGGGAGGTAACTACATTTAAAAAAAAATATATTATACCGTTTTGACGGCATAGTTTACATATATATATCCGTGCAAAATTACAGCTTTCTAGCATTGATAGTCCCTGAGCAAAGCCGCGGACGGACAGACAGACAGACATGGCGAAACTATAAGGGTTCCGTTTTTGCCATTTTGGCTACAGTCGCTCAGCGCAACTCTTGTGGAAACAGCTCGGCGGAGCTATGAGGTAAATGAAGCATTTCTATTGGTTCATGACAAACTCATTCCCCGCGACGCATCCTCACCTTATCCTCACAGATCTCAGGCTCTACGAAGTGCAAGATTTGAACTTTGTATCTCGCCGTCCCGCCCGCTGATGCTAATATTTAATAAGAGTGAGAGAGAGAGAGAGAGAGACATTTATTTACATATATTCGATACACAGAAAAAACACGTTAGGAAGAAATAATAATTAAAAAAAAACATCGAATAGTATAAATTGGTGCCCACAGCATAATGTTGCGGCAAGCCACAACGCTGTGAGATGGACTGTACGATACGAACTTCGTTTATTGAATTTCGTAGTAGCTCCCCTGGTGAAAACGCAGCCAAAGTCCAGCAGTGGACTGCTACAGGCTGATCATGATGATGATGATGATTTTTGCGTCCAAATGATGGGACTTAAAAGTTAAGAACAGCATTTGAATCGTTGAACAATAGGAATAACTACAGACGGTGATTTTCTCGACAGTTAAATCCTTCAAATCCGGTACCGCATTCTAAGATACCGCGTTTACACCAACCGAACTACGCGCTTCAGTATAGGACTAATTTTTCAGTATTTTTTTTATTTTAGGCCTAGTAGATTAGACGAGGGCCATCAATTTTCGCCTAGCTTATATTTAACTTGTTTGTTGTGGTTGGGTCAAATCTTGTAAGTTAATTTTGACACACTTCAAGTGGTCGGATTGACTTGAAATTTGTTATACATAATGTAAGTTGGGTGACACTGACAATGCCAGTACAGTCAGCAAAAAATCGTGTATTAAAAATGAAGCTTTAAACAGAAATTTATCTTCAACTTGCCTTGTTCGTTGTTGTTGTTGTAGTTGGGTCAAGTCTTGTATAAGTTCATTTTGACCCACTCCCAGTGGTCGGATTCACTTAAAATTTGGTATACATTATCTAAGTTGGGTGACGAAGCAAGTACAGTCAACAAACACGCTTGCATTAAAAGTATCATTTCGTCACTACTTCTAAAAAAACGCGTAGCTCAAAATAGATAATTTTTCTGAGTGAACTTTATAGACATTACATCAAGGTTCAATTTTGTTGACATATTGATTTTAGATACGAGATTTTTTCAAAGTAGTGACGATTTTTAACAGTTACAATCTTATTTTTAACCGACTTCAAAAAAGGAGAAGGTTCTATGTTCCAATGTTTGTATTTTTTTTTATGTTCGCCGATTACTCAGTCAATTGTGGACCGATTTTCAAAATTCTTTTTTTATTCGAAAGGGTACTCTTCTGAGGTGGTCCCATTGTCACCAAGTCAAGATCTGATGATGGGATCCTAGGGAAATCGAGGGCAAACCTCAAATTTTATAGGCACACCTATGGCGATTTTGGCATTGTTATTTTTTAATTTTTTTGGAGTCGGTTTTACTTTTTTGTTAAAAAAAATCTTTTATTTCTATTTGTTCTGGCAGCTTATATTCTGTGGTATGGTTAGTGCGGCCCCGGTGTATATTAGACAAGACGAGCAGTAACCTTCTGAATACGATTGAAAATGTAAATAAAACGATCCACACGTATTGCAGCTTACTGGATTAAGTAGTCAGTTAAAATGGGTTTACTAAATGTTAACAGGCTAAATATAAACGGCACTTTTTTTTTCCTGGTTGACACATACCTAATAGTATTTTTTACAAGAAGGGAAACACCACAGATTCCTGCTATTATAAGTGTTTACCCGCCGCTGCGCACGCGTCGCGTAAATCATTAGATTCAGCAGTTGAATTGCAAATCCGGGATTAAAAAAAACCCGTGGGAATAACATCGTGTTCTTTATATATCGGAGTAAAAAGTAGTATATGTGTTATTCAGATGTCCAGCTATAAACATACCAAATTTCATCAAATCCGTCCAGCCATTTTGTGTTACATAGAATTTAGTAAAATATTGTATCTATTGTTATTTTGTACTGAAAATATTGAATTAATTATCTTATCTTGTATATATACACACATACAACTTTCGCATTTATAATATTAGTAGGTTTAGTAGGTAGGATGCGATGTTATTGTTACTCTTTCGTGATAAAACGTATAGAAGGATTTAATAGTAGATTGTACAACAAGAGCATAAATCTTTATTTATGAACTAGACTAGAGCATGCAAAGTCATTTTAAGTCGCCTTGATTCAGCATAAATAATTTTACACGTTTTTTGTCGTGTAAGCGCGCGTTTGAATCGAATAGAAACGCATTTGAAACGATCGAACGCGCGTTAGAATCCGCGGACCGGGGGGTGGAGGAGGGGCGGGGGACAGACGCGATACAAACGTTTGCGTTCGAAAAACGTGGCGTTTGTATCGATACAAACGCAAGGATCGTGTGTGAAGTTGCCGGCTTTCTTGTGTTTGTTGAGCGTTCGATTCGATTTGCATTTGTATCGATACAACTGTGGTCTTCATCCGTGATTTTTTCGGCCCCAAAGGCCACCCGTTCTCCGTGCTATAATGGCCTGCCCATTGCCATTTCAACGAGCGAATTCGCTTGGCTATAGCGCATAACAGCGCAGCGTAGGACGTCCACCAATGAGATGGACGGAAGGGTTATCTATTGTTTGCTCGAAAGTTATATGCTATAATTTCATTATCCCGAACTTCACACGCCCGAAACTCCATTTGCCCGAATGTTTCGTTTACTAGAAAATTTATTTGATATATTCTTATTTTCCCGAAAATTAGATGCCATAATGATACGAATGCAATGCAGTATTGTTTTCCATATTATTAAGTGCAATAATATTATTTCATAGAATATTCAAACGCCATACTACAGTGTTTATTTTGATTATGATTGATTAAAATTGCTTTTTTCTATTACTTATCTATCTATTATCTTTATTATTCGGGCTACTATAAAAAAAAATACCTAACCTATCCGAGTCGCTTCTGCTCCGAGCCGTCTTGCTCGCTCGCACAAATCAAATGTCAAAATTCTTACCATACGTAATCTTTGTGATTAAAATTTACCTAATTCAAAGGCTTGTTTGACGTATGGGATTTATTAGTATATAGTGTCGATACTCACCATTTATATGGATGGCAAATGATATTATGGCATGTGATACCTATAGCTTACAATGATTATGAAAAATGAAATTATTGAAATTAATATTATGGGAAACAAAGATTCTGTCATTTGATTAATATGGTAAACAATGAGTAGTGAAAATGAATTTATAAGAAACAATATTATGACGGTTGAATATTATAGCACATGAAATTCGGGCAAATGAAATAAAGGTATACCGGACGGAAGACCTGGTTAGCCACAGGTTTACGGTGGATGCAAGCCGCTTCCAACCGAAGCAATTTGAAGTCTATGGGGGAGGCCAGTCCAGCAGTGGTCGTCCTACGGCTGAGATGATGATGATGAAAATCTAGCCAAGTAATATTGAATTTACATTACATCCCAACTTGGTACCTTTCAAGATCTCAATTTTTTGTCGGCAAAGTCAACAATCTTCTACAAATATTCTACCTTTGTTTGCAGCTAAGTGCAATGTCACATTACTTAAATGTATGTTGTCTCCAGGGAAAGCCTGTCGCGAGGAATTAACGCGACCGGCGCAGGAGTGGATTAAGGAGCTAAATATATCATTACGCGGGACACAGCGCAACATGTTAGATGCTAGATACTGCGTGAAATGTTTCCGATAAATCTTAGCACGTGCGCTCGGGGAAATGATCGCGCTGTCGTGTCTGTTTGTCTGTGGTATGCGAAACTTAAACACCGACGCAATAACCCAACCTAACCAACAAAAAGTTGGTGATATATATATATATATATAATATATATATATATATATATATCACTTTGACAGTTACCTATGACAAATCCGTCCAGTCTTAGGCTACAGGGGAGACTAAGAAATATAATGTATACATACATAACCACATGCATATACGCACGAAAAACCTAACTCTCCATCGGGCAGTTGGGAAACGGTAATTAGACGGGTGTACAGATAAAGGATAATGGCCAACATACGGTAAACAAAATAAAATAAAAACGCAATATGTCATATCATATCGGTCGTAAATTTGGGAGTTGATCATGAAGATGTAGCGTAGGCTGGCTTAAGGGTGACTGCAAACTGTCAATCCTTTGCAGAAAACTACTACCACCGGCCAACAACATATTACAGCATATTTTACAGCTAAATTCCATAGCCGTTACTAGAAAAATAAAGCTAGGGATGCGAGGACACTCACCCCTTACAAAAATCAAATAAGTCCCGCCGTTCTCGAGTAATATATCCCTTACCCTTACCAACTCCCAACCCCTGCAACCCCTGGTGTTGCAGATGTTTATGGGCGGTGGTGATCTCTTACCATCAGGAGACCCACTTGCTCGTTTGCCATCCAGTCGTATAAAAAAAAAAAAAAAAACTACCCTTAAAGTTTGTAGTCAAAAAATAAGTTTCGGTCAATAATTTTCTTTTTAATATGTACAAGATTTTATTGCTTACTGTATACGTTACGTACAGTATACCAAATTTCAAGTCAACCCGACCACTGGAAGTGGGTCAAAATGAACTTACTTACAAGATTTGACCCAAAAACAACAACAAACTGGGCAAGTTGAAGAAAAGCTTGCAACACAAGCTTTATTTATGATTGTGACTTTTACTATACAGATCTTAATTAAATAACTGAAAATCAGAAAGTACTTACGTGAGTTAGAAATTAAGCGGAATTGACTTAGCAAAATAAACGAATATTTTTTGTAACAATGATGGTATCTGAAAATAAAATGCAATCAACTTAATTAACATCGGTGCCTGAGTTTTTCAGTTATTTAATTAACACCTTACTTTTAGAAGCAGAAGCTCTAGTGAACTCTCGTTCTTTGACATACGTCACCGAAAACGGACAGCACGAGAGCCTAACTCCGTTCCATTTCCTGATCGGCACCTCTTCAAACCAGCAAACACCAGCCCGATTAAACGATGGAGCATTCTCATTGAGGAAAGAATGGCAAAAGGTTCTTCGACTTTCTGAACATTTTCCCCTTACATTAACACCTTGTATTGTACACAGTCTTCGTCCCTATATCCTCAACGTCGTTGCAGACGCCCGCTTGTAACCGCCCCGCTATTTAAAATAGAAACTGTGTCGTCAATAAACATGTGAATATACGGGGGACATCTTAATTTCACATAAAAACAAATTTACGATCGCACTCAAAGGGCGACAATTTATTTTTATTTTATGCGTGTACCGTTTTGTAGTTGGCATTAAATATTGATTGTGACAGATAAATACGTCGGTTTGCGTGTTTAAAAATTTTAAGATCGAGTTAGGAGTAAAGTAGTGTAATGAAATGAGTTACTATCCCAAAATTGAGAATAAGAGGTAAATAAATTATTATTAAATCAAAAACAAACTCTAGTAGAAAAGAATGAATCGATTTGAAATTAATTTCAATTTCAGCTACAAAGAAAGGTTTTTACAAACTTTTATTTAACTTTGCCCGGTTTGTTGTTGTTGTTGGGGTCACATCTTTATTAATATTTGTAACTTAATGTGTTAAATTTTTAGTTGCAATTTTTTCAGTTTAGTTATGATGTTTATACCTACTGTGTTAGTTTAGGTTAGGATAGTTTTTACTTCAATTGTACCATTCAATACTTTATTATGAGTAGTGTTTTTTTACACCGTTAATAATCAAAACACGTAAACTCTTGTAAGTTCATTTTGACCCACTTGCAGCGGCCAGATTGACGTAAAATTTCAAAATTTGGTATACCGCTGAAAAGTTCCGTCCCGCAGAGAAGCTCTTGGCCGTACCACCAGAATTTCACCACCATTTTCACATCACTTAAGTGCCAATGCCAAATTTCAGATCAATAATAATATCTGATTTGCCACAGCAGAACGAGCGGAGCGTGAGTTGTATTATATATATTTACTCGTATGCACATTTTGTTGTATCAGATATTGGTGCTCGTAACTGAATCACGTACCAGGGTGGGCTTTTCATAATCAATTTCGCTATGATTTCTTTAGCAAATGTTTGGGATGTCAACATGACTTTAGTATCACAAAAAGAAAAATTTCTACCCTGGTACGTGATTCAGTTTCCTCAACTAATGTATACACTCGACGAACTGAATCGTGTCCCACTGTGGAACTTTTTCGTAGAGAAGTCATAGTAACACGTACTGCTTGACACAGGAATTTATTATGACACTGTGCTCTCATCGTGCTGTCATTGTTCATCCAACATTACCTCTCATATTTCATATTTTCTAGATTTTTTTTACCGTACAACGTCAAAACCTACTAGACACTGGCAAAATTGTCCTCCAATGGACAGCCATATTGAAAAAAAAGTTCTACGGTGGGTCACGAATCAAAATGGTTCGACTGTACAAACAAACGTCGCAAGTTAAATAAAATTTCATACTTAATAATATAGCTATTTATTTATTTTTATAAAGTTTTTACGTAAACGAATAGACAAAATATCTCATAAATTTTCCCTCCATATCACAGGAAACCAATATTTCACAAACATCAAACACTGGGAATCAAATCGGCCCAGTTATATCTTGGGACAACAAGAATTAGTCATATTTAATAGACATCCAAAGTTAAACAATGTCTAGTGAACTGAATTTATGCATCATTTCCTTAAGAATCTGGGTGCCCTGTAGTGCAGGCCAAGTTTGACACACACCATTGTCAGATATGCTACAATCCTACTAATAACTTTCTCACTCTCTCATTTCCCTTTGTAAATTGGCCTAGTTTAAATCTACCTATATTTTGTTGTTTGCATACAAATCCTTGTTCTCGTAGTAAATTTCGTGATTTAGGAAGTTATTACATACCGAATTTTACTAGTTTTTATGCTAGGCTGCGCCTATGTCCGTGACTAAGACTTAGAAACTGAGTGAATTGTTATTATATTGACGTTATTTATGATATGAATCTAAATTATTTGAAATAAATTAAATTATACTAGGAATTGGAATTGGAATTGAAGCATGAAGAAGTAGCAGACTCTAGTAGTCACTCTCGCCTTTATAATATTAGTAAGGATAAAGAATTACCTACATAGACGTGTGTATAATCGACCAAGAAATTGGTTTACCACCCTAAGGTTTAATGTCGTTTGTAGCGCTTAAAACGTCAAAGCCTATTTTCACTCGCAATTCAAGATGACAATCAGCCTTAGGTATTGTTTTATTTCTGAAGTAGGAACTGTCATTAAAATTGATACCTGTCTTTCTGTGTACCTGTTTTCTGTATCGATTACTATTTCTGGTGTACAATAAAGAGTCATTGTATTGTATTGTAGGTAAAGCTATTTCTTGGTCGACTATACACATTTCCGATCTTCAAAAAAAACCTTAATTTTTTTTTCCGGTCTTGTGCTTTCCGCTTCCACCGCGAGCCCGCGATCTTAACCAAGTCGTCGCTCCAGTCGTGGAGAGCCTTGGGGGAGGCCTATGTCCAACAGTGGACGTCTTTCGGCTGACATGATGATGATGATGATATTTTTTCGGGGAGGAGAGTGCAAACGGTGCAAATTCTTTTTCACTACAGAATTCCTGCTTCCATCTTCGCTTTCAACAACGATATTACGAACTTGCCTATTGTTTTCCGTGCGCACTTTTTTATTTCTTTCCCGTGAATCGGTCCGTCGGTAGCAAATGAGTCGGCGCTAATAAGCGAAGCTAATTCTGTTGGGTATTGCTAGAGGAACGCGTAAAAACATAAAGAGACTGGATTAGATGAGGTTTAGATAATCTGTGGATACCTACTTTACTGAACGGCAAAAAATCTGGCCCTCAAATGTATGCGGTTGCTTATAGGTAATTTTGTATGGAGAGTATATGACACTTATAAATAGAATAGGATTATTTAATATAGTAGAATTTGTTGCTTTTTTAACCCCCGAAGAAAAATTTGATAGAACTTTTGAAAATACAAAGTGAAATATAGATAGATGCACAGAAAAAACAGAAAAATAAGACCATCACTGGGAATCGAACCCAGGTCCTCGGTATTCCGTACCGCGTGCTATACCGCTACACCACTGATGGTCAACGGTACAGACACGAATTTCCCCTATGCACCTCATATCTCAGCTTGTTTGTTTCTTATTTTAGCCACTTAAGTAGTGACGCTAGCGACATCTATACCGTAGCCCTCATCGAGAAACTTTTTTTTTTCGGCACTCCATTGGAACTAACCGCTCACCCCCGACCGCTAGGTCATTTTGAAAAACAATAACTTACAAAAAGTAAAATTTTCATAGTTCAATATCTCAAAAATGGCAGCACCGATTTTGATAAAACATGTCTAAAAACCATCGCTAGAAAACCTGCTTTCAAATAATAAAACTGCACTCAAATCAGTTCACCCGTTAAAGAGCTACAGACAGACATACAGATACACATAGCGGTCAAACTTATTTACAAGGACGCTGTAGACGTCCGTTGTTTTCACCGGACAACGGACCCTTTTTTTGCCGGATTTGCGGTTTTGTATGGTTTACAATGAATGTGTGTACACGTACCGGACACTTGTCCGGCGACGAAGCCATACAACACCGCAAAAAACGGTCCGGTGTCCGGTGAAAAAAACGGACGTCTACAAGCGGCCCAACACCCCTCCTTTTCCGTCGGGGATTAAAACAGACAATTTTTAGGGTTCCGGAGCCAAAATGGCAAAAACAGAACCCTTATAGTTTCGCCATGTCTGTCTGTCTGTCCGTCCGTCCGCGGCTTTGCTCAGGGACTATCAATGCTAGAAAGCCTAAGGTATAAAATATACCTAAACTTGAAAGATTCCGTGTAAAATACGAAATCCTTAGGAAAATATTACTTATTTTTTTCGTAATGGCTACGGAACCCTATTTTGGGCGTGTCTGACACGCTCTTGGCCGGTTTTATTTAAATTGATAAGGTTATTGTCCGTTGGAGGTTAAAAACAGACAATTTTAAAGACGATGTAGCCATCATTTTGCTTTTAGGTAAATGCAGCGTTTGAGGAGCTAAGGGTTCGAGCACGGGCGGGGAGCGGAAGGCTGCCCAAACTAGAAATACTGAGAGCAGCTATACAGCACATAGAGAGGCTACAGGCTGCTTTGAGGGCAGCCGCTGCGGTACGTATTTACAAGGTAAACGACCTAGTGACACCCGCCACAAAATTAAAGATGACAATTAATGGGACGGTGACCAACATTCGGACGGCTGCCTTAAGAGGCTGACAAGACCTAATTTTGTTGAAATTGATGTTATTTAAGCAGTTTTTTAAGAAAAAACTATTTGTTCTAGCTCATCAAAAAAAATATATGTTAATATTCATCATATTTCAAAGATAATGGACGGACTCGATACATAATTGGACAAAATCGGCTCGATACAAAAAATTTGCAAAGATTGGTCTAAAATCATCTTTAAACGGTTCTATGTCTTTATTTTTTAGACGTATGAGTCTGAAATTAAAAACATGAAGTAAACATATTCATATCTAAATAATTAACGAGTCATATTTCACAAACAATCCATACTTTTTTTTATTTCAATATTTATTTATTATTATCATCTGAAACCCGGCTGCTCAGTTACAGCGACAGTGGGCTCTCGTTTACTCCGATACAAACAGACAGTGTGCGTCGACGCGCAGTGCTAGACGGACCTATGCTTCTCGTTTGCGCATCGAAAACGTGTGTTAAAAATCTATGAACTGTGTGCATACTTATCAGAGTTTAGTTTATAAGAAGCGTAAATATTTTATTAAGCGTGCTAACTGTAAATATTATATTATAATGGGGAATAAAGACAAAAATAAAAGGGTAGCAAAAAAGCGCTCGTATCGTCAAAAATACGATAGGATGATTGAATTTGTAAAGTAAGTACTTTTAATTTACATATACAAATAGCACATCAACCATCGACATTTATGTATTGTACTGCATGTTTCTTACACCAAGACGGCGTACAAAATTTGTTCACAGCGCGGATTTGTGAACCTTTCACTATATGTAGTTTGTTGACGTCCGTGACAAGGGTTGTGTCAAAGTAATATTGATAATTGATGCGCCGCGCGTTTTGTTCCAAACAGCCAGTCTAGTGCCGTAAGGTACATAGATGTCAATGACATCAACACTTAGGTACGTCAGTTGTCCTAAGCTAGGTAAGTATCAGGCTTAGTTTTCTAAAAAAAACACACGTACCGTAAACTGCTTCAACTTTGCCCTCTGGCCCCAACATTGCCTGATTTGATTTAGAGTCGATAACTTAGCACTCTTGTAGGTTTTAAACTTTTATCTACACGGGAATTATTATTACGGGGGGATAAAAGTTTAAAAACCTAAAAGGTGCTAAGTTATCGACTCTAAATCGAATCAGGCAATGTTGGGGCCAGAGGGCAAAGTTGAAGCAGTTTACTATTTTTTATTTTATCAGTTAAACCGAATATGATGAAGTTAGGTAGGTATAGTATAGCCAGTAATTCCGTGTGACGTGACGTCACGCCGTGCGATACTTTTTAGCACGCTGTTGATGCGCTTAATCTTTGTAATTCACTAGTCACAGTATGCTTGCGCACGTAATGCAACTTGAAGCAAGTTATTCTTAGATAGTAGCTAAGTTACTAAGTATATGTAACGTACATACAATACACAATAACTTTTTTATATTTTACATCAACACATAGTAAGCATTACAAATCCATACTAATATCAATACTAGGATAAGCCGTGGTGGCCTAGTGGTTGGACCTATCGCCTCTCAAGCAGAGGTTCGTGGGTTCAAACCCCGGCTCGCACCTCTGAATTTTTCGAAATTCATGTGCGGAATTATATTTGAAATTTACCACGAGCTTTACGGTGAAGGAAAACATCGTGAGGAAACCTGCACAAACCTGCGAAGCAATTCAATGGTGTGTGTGAAGTTCCCAATCCGCACTGGGCCCGCGTGGGAGTTACTGCCCAGGCCCTCTCATTCTGAGGGGAGGCCTGTGCCCTGCAGTGGGACGTATATAGGCTGGGATGATGATGATGATGACTAATATTATAAATGCGAAAGTGTGTGTTTGTCTTCACGTCGAAACGGAGCGACGGATCGGCGTGATTTTTGGCATAGAGATAGTTTATGGGCCAGAGAGTGACATAATAAAAGCTAGTGTAAATATTATATTGAATTCACATTATTATTAACGTTACCAAAGTTCTACTTCTTTAGTTGGTATCTATTTAGAAAGTAATTGCTATAACAATAAATTAAATATTATACAACATTACATACAAATCTAACCCCGCGGACGCGCATGGCAATTAAATCCGTCCACATCGGATCTATTCCTGCGTTTAGAGTTGAGCTAAATTACATCGATATCGATAGGTTGTGTAATAATTATGATTGGTTTTTTGGAGTCTTTTTGTATTTTTTTTTATTATTTCAACTCCAAATTTGTTGCTTTTACGGGTATCCCGTGAAACCATATCGAAAATACAAACTGAGACATGGATGCACAGAAAAACCAGAAAAAGAGACCAGCACTGGGAATCGAACCCAGATCCTTAGCATTCCGTGCTGTGTGCTATAACCCCTACACCACTGCTGGACAGGAATCTACTTAGACACGAATTTTTCCTTTGCATACATACATATCTCAGGTTCTTATTTCTACTTTGCTACTTAAGCAGCAGCACTAGCGACATCTATGTGGCGTCGACAGACGTCACACTCTTTCGGAACCAACCGCTCATCCAGACAAGAGATGTCGCTGTCTCATGTTATAGCACGCAGCACGGAATGCTAAGGACCTGGGTTCGATTCCCAGTGCTGGTCAATGACCAATCTTAAAATTTGGTACCAAGCAACGTCTGATAGCACAGATAAAGGAAAAATTGCGAAAAAGTATACATTTTTAGCTACATCATATAAAAAAAATATTTTAAATATTTTTTTATTAATTTGTACGGAACCCTCGGTGCGCGAGTCCGACTCGCACTTGGCCGGTTTTTTAAAGATCCCTAAATGGTACCGCTCCGGAAACACCGTCCTAAGAAGCTGGTTAGTAAAAGGGCCAAGAACTATTTTACCGACACTTTGGGCGTCTCCTGCGTTACCAAAATTGTCTCTGGCGTTACCAAAAAATCGTAGGTACTTCCAACGAGATATTTCACGGTTTAATAGCTTAAACTTACATAGGATGGCATGTATTCATGTACACCATCTATTAAATTACAGAAAAATCATGTTTACTTACAAAAATCTGCAATTGTTTGAAAAATGTCGCGGACAGGTTAGTGTCGGTAAAAAAGTTGATTGGCCCAAAAACATCGATGTTTTGAGCAAGCACTTCCCTATGATCGTGTCGTGTCGTGTCGCAATAAATAATGCTCGGACTGCGATGGATTGCGATTTAACCTCGCGACAAGCACGTCTGTCCGCGATGCTATCTGCGCAACTTAGGTTATTTCTGCGCTAGGGGGTTTCTTTTTAGGGCTCCGTAGTCAAACTCAATAAGGAAACCAACTTAGAAATAAATAACCTAACCATAATTTAATTTTTAATACCTTTTTTTTGCTGACTGTACTTTTTGTTGACAGTACTTGCATTGTCACCCAAACTACATTTGCATACCAAATTTCAAGTCGATGCTATTAACCGTTGAAGAGTTCCGTCCTGCGGAGACGATCCTGGCCGGACTACCAGGATGTCACTACTAGATTATTGTATTGTCACGCGATTTATATAAATTTTTATTTTTAATTTATTCGACTCGATGGCAAACGAGCAAG
Source organism: Choristoneura fumiferana (assembly GCF_025370935.1). Lineage (NCBI taxonomy): Eukaryota > Metazoa > Arthropoda > Insecta > Lepidoptera > Tortricidae > Choristoneura > Choristoneura fumiferana. The sequence continues at coordinate 4,085,834 of NC_133499.1, forward strand.
TGGGTCTCCTGATGGTAAGAGATCACTACCGCCCATATACACCTGCAACACCAGGGGGATTGCAGATGCGTTGCCAACCTAGAGGCCTAAGATGGGATATCTCAAGTGCCAGTAATTTCACCGGCTGTCTTACTCTCCACGCCGAAACACAACAGTGCAAGCACTGCTGCTTCACGGCAAGATGGTGGTAGCAATCCGGGCGGACCTTGCACAAGGTCCTACCACCTGCAATAAGTAAGTATTCCAAATTACAAGCTTTTATTTAGTTTCACCCGTCCCGTTGTCTGTCTGTATGTCTGTCTGTCTGTAATAGAATCTTGCAAGTTTTAATTTGGCCTAGTTTGGAGTCTGATGGATATTTCTCTTGTATTGGCTATGTTTATTTAAATAAAGTATTTTGTATTTGTATTTGACCAACTTCCAGTAGTCAGATTGACTTCAGTTTTTTCCTTTTGAGGTACAGAACCCTAAAAATTACAGTTGACCGCAAGGAAACTCGCTCTCACGTGAAATGAATCGCATCGAAATCGGTCCATCTCTTATAAGGAAGAGACGTAGTATGATGGCAAAAACAGCCAAAAATTGGCGTCAAACTTTTATCACCCCTCATTTTTAACCCCTGACGCAAAGAGGGGTGTTATAAGTTTGACCGCTATGTGTGTCTGTCTGTCTGTCTGTGGCACCGAAGCTCTTAAACGGGTAAACCGATTTGAATGCCGTTTTTTTAGTATTTAAAAGCAGGTGTTCTAGCGATGGTTCTTATAAATATAAAGAATCAATTTTCTTCAATACATTTCTAAGCGTATAGGTATTTCTTTAAAATAAACCACGGAAATCGATCTATTTCCATAACATATTGCAGCGAATCAAATAGTTTTGACAAGCGCGGCGGCGCATAACGGCGCGCGCTGACGCCGCCATCTTGCAAGATGGCCGACAGATTTATATCGGGATTAATTAATGCTATGCTAATTTAGTACAGGTTAAGGTCCAATGTAAATATTGCTTGGTTTAACACAACACGAAAATAAAAAAAATATGCCGATATTATTCACTTCTCATGCTCGTAAACTTCGTATTTAGGCTTTGAACCCCCGACGCAAAAAGAGGGTTGTTATAAGTTTGACCGCTATGTGTGTCTGTCTGTGGCACCGTTAGTAGAACCCCTTCAGCCGCGGGGGCCGGTGTTAGAATGTTACCCCCCTCTCCTCCTGTGGGCACCATAGACACCGGCTGTGGGGCAATACCAGAAGATGGCAGCAGCGTCTTCTTGGCAACCTTTACATCCTATACTGCGTTCGCCAAGCCGCTTGCAAAGCGTGGCGAGTTTGGCAACTCCCCCCATTATGGGGGCGGCATATGACCAAGTGTGGACATCGTACGACTGCTATGATGGTGACCTAATAACTGACTATAAGTAAAAAATTAAGTACCTTAATTGCTCACCCACGACTTTACGATAACTAATCAACTGACTCAATGAACTGGCTCATGCATACATGTTTATTTAACGTTTGGGCTCCACAGAAAACCAGCGTTACTGCACATAATGTGCGGCAACACATGCTGAGTGGAGACCCTTTTTGGTATCCTGCCGTGTCACCTAGTAACATAGTTTTAGTGCTAGTTCTAGTCTTAGTTTTAGGTTTCTTTCTAATAGACCGGGAGATGGTGACACAAAATATTAGGTCATTTGTATCAGTATGGCGGTTCTTCAGGGGTCTAATGACGGAATGACAAAAAAGAAAATGATGGTCATAGCGCTGGTACCGGCGGCCCAATCGCGTGGGCGTTTATCGAACGTGTCGGATAAATAACGAGTGTCGAACGATTTGTTCCCCAAAATGCTGGTATTTTCCGATAGTCGATAAAACAAGAAGTAGGCGGTAGCGTAATGCCATACTTCTCCAGTGTGACTTACACCGAGCGAATACATTAAAGCCGCGTATCCACTAGAACAGGGTTTCTCAAACTTATCGCTCCACGTACCCCTGTTAAAGTTTCTAGACGATAGCGAACCCCTTGACTGTTGGAGCTAAAACTAAAAATAAAGAATACAAAAAGACTCCAAAAACCAATCTTAATCATCTTGCTAGTCTTGCAGCCTGGTGGTTTTTGGAGTCACGTAAACCTTGTCGCGAACCCCCTACCGTCGAATAGCGAACCCCTAGGGGTTCACGTACCCCACTTTGAGTAACCCTGCACTAGAGGCGCAGCCTCGGTATGAGGCCGCGCAAGTGGAGACGCTGCCAAAGGCACGGCTCAGACTGAGGCTCCTTTGAGCACGGCCAAAAAACCGACAAAATATGGCTCGGCTCGCGGTGCTCGGCCTGAGGCTGCTCTAATGGATACGCGGCTTAACACTTACCTCTCGCAAAGATTAGGAATAACAGTTCAGAGAGGTAATGCTGCCAGTGTCTTGGGGTCAATGCCTGAGGCAGAAAATTTGGATGACGTTTTTATTTTGTAACATAGTTTAGTTTATATAAGTATAGTTTTAGCACAGGGCGGACACGCCATACAAAATACGCGTTCTGGAATCTACATAGGCACGACGACGTCTGTACACGCGTCAATGTGTGCGTAAGACACACAGGGCTGACTATCGCAAAACCCTAGTACTATAGGGTATGTAGGTATGGCTTAAATGTGTAAATAAATGTAATCGTTAATCATATATTTTTATTTAAACCTACTTAAAATGTGTCTGTCTATGTATTTAAGCATTATTATTTTACATTACAATAAATATATGACTACAAACTTGAACTAATTATTCGGTACCTAATTAGTTATTTCATGTCGTATTAATCGCGATACTTTTAGAAAGCATTATTATTAAGAAAAGGAAGTAGGCAGGGTAGGAACCTCAATTTCTCGCGCGCCCACTGACAAGTTGGCGCTTGCTCGCGGACTCACGGCCACCGAGCCGAGCAATGAACTCCTTTTCTTATCTTTGGCTGTTGACAAACACCCATACAATGCACAGTATATCACCATTTCGCAAAGTTATTGCTCCCGAACTTAGTGCCGTGCGGCCGACATACATCGCGTTGCGCGCCCGACTGCTTTCCTACGGTTTTCCTACAATCTGCGCTTGAGGGGTGGGGTAACTCGAACCGGTGCGGGGCGGAGCGTGTCCATTCTGTATGCCAGTACTATTATATATTCTGTGGTTTTAGTTTTGGATGTTAGATAGTATTTATTGTGCAGAATAACCATCAGTACAAAATAAACCTTACTGTAATAATATATATATATATCGTTTTCAGATTAATTAATTAATTTTTATTTGTAGTTTTTACTTTTGTAAAATTTTGGTTTATAAAGAGTTTTTGTATTGTATTAATTCATTGTTGTTTCGTTGGCCTGCAGCTGGAATCTGAGGGTTGCAAGGCCTACATGGAGACGCCTGTGGCTGAAGGAAGGACCCCGCCAGCGCGGGAACCCAATCCTGATCGGGAGAAACCTTTTGTTAACAGTAAGTTTGGGATGGTTTACAGGGTTATTCAGGAGACGTGATCAGGATCAGCCCTACAGGTAGGGTTGCCAACTTTTTTTACAAGAAATAAGGTATTATATTTAGGCCTGTGAAAAAAAAACAGTATTTTAGACAGTGAACAGTGTTTTATTATTTTATTGCTTTAAAGACAATTTTTTTGTCCTAATCCCACAGCTGATCAATTTTGCGACAAGCATACTAAAACAGTCGGGTAATTAAATAAATAAGGAGCTATTTTCAACCCCCGATGCAAAGAGAGGGGTGTTATAAGTTTGACCGCTATGGGTGTCTTTGTGTCTGTCTGTGGCACCGTAGCTCTTAAACGGGTGAACCGATTTGAATGAGGTTTCTTTTATTTGAAAGCAGGGTTTCTAGCGATGGCTTAGACATGTTTCATCAAAATCGGCTTAGCCGTTTTTGAGATATTGAGCTTTGAAGTAACAAAGTCAGGGTTTTCCAACTGTTTGTTGGTAGCTTATTTGTTTGTTTATTTGTTAGGGCACAGAATAAGTAATAAGTAAGTAGTTGGTTAGGGTCAAATCTTGGAAGCTAAATTTGACCCACTTCGAGCGGTCCGATTGACTTTAAATCTGGCATACTTATGTAAATTTCGTGACAATACAATAATAATCCGGTAGTGTCATTTTGGTGGTCCTGCCAGGATCGTCTCCGCAGGAGGGAACTCCTCAATGGTTAATAGCACCGACCTGAAATTTGGTACGGATATGCAGTTTAGATGACAATGCAAGAACAGTCAACAAAATGTACAGTCAGCAAAAAAAGCTTGTATTAAAAATTGAATTTTTAACAGAAGCTTATTCACTCTGTAGATTATATTTTAAAATATCTCTTTTTCTTTTGTCCCCAGATGAAAGCGTATGTGGCGTGAACAGTCTAGCACGATTGAGGTGTATTGTGCAGGCCCTGACGACACGGGACGCGCCTTGACCGTCCCAACAGTGGGCTAGGTAGCCTAATAACGGGAGAAACTAGCACAGGAGCTAGTCTGTATGTGGCGTCGCAGCTCTCAAACTGATGGACCTAAATCGTTGCAGTTTTACAAGCTTCTTATTTGACTCGAATCATCATGTTATAGTTATATAGCTTTTATTTAACCTGCCCTGTTTGTTTATGTATTTATTTTTCATCACACTTGCTCGTTAATGATGTTATTCCAGCCTGTATACTAAATAAAAACCGGCCAAGAGCGTGTCGGACACGCCTGAAATAGGGTTCCGTAGCCATTACAAAAAAAAAGTAATAGTTTTCTAAGGATTTCGTACTTAGTACGGAATACTTAAAATTTAGGTATGTTTTATACCTGAGGCTGCTATTTACTCTTAAACTATTAATAATTCTCAAGAAAACTTAACGGTTATAGTTTTCCTTGTAAGTTTGATTATATTTAATACCATCCTGAATTTTTTCGATTTTTTCGAATTTTGGTTTAGATTTTAGAGGTAGGGGGGTCGCTCGATTTTAATGAAAATTTGCACTTTAAAGTCGAATATTTTGAACACAAATCACGGAATCGTAAAATCGTTATCGCAACCCCATAATGGTTTTAAAGGACCTATCCAACGATACCCCACACTACCAGGTTGGATGAGAAAAAAGAAATCACCTCCACTTTACGTCTATGGGAGGTACTCTAAAAAATTTTTTTTTGGTTTTTTTATTGTACCATTTTGTCGGCGTAGTTTACATATATATTCGTGCAAAATTACAGTTTTCTAGCATTGATAGTCCCTGAGCAAAGCCGCGGACGGACAGACAGACAGACAGACATGGCGAAACTATAAGGGTTCCGTTTTTGCCATTTTGGCTACGGAACCCTAAAAATGGCTTAAGTTGACCCCGCGGAAGTAAAATAGATTTTTACTCCTCAGGGAGGAAAAGTTTAGTTTTAAAATTTGCAACAAGTTAGTAGGTAGTTATTTCAGACTAAAGGCTTTCAAGTCAACCAACGTTTTATAAATTGATATATATTATGTTTAAAACTTAGCTATGACCCAATTTTACACCACAAAACTTGTCTACGCTTCATGAAGGTCTACTAAGTATTTTTATATTTTTAATTTATATAAAGTTGTTTTCTTAGCGTCAAGCTGTGAAGTTTTTAGACACAAAATACTTAATTTTATTACTTATTTTGTTTTTTTTTCTTGTAATGTAATGAAAATCTTTGTGTGTAATCACGGGCGGTAAGAGAATTATAAACTGCAGTCATTAAAAACCCTCGTTAGTAATCCCCTTCTTACGGCCCTTAATGCACAATTCTATTTATTTGGGTCAAATCTTCCAAATTAAATTTGACGCACTTTCAGTGATTGGACTGACTTGAAATTTGGTGCGGATCTGCGGACATAATGTAGTTAAGATGACAATGCAAATATAGTCAACAAAAGTACAGTCAGCAAAAAAAAATTGTATAATGTTTTTTTCAAACAAAAAACTTACTTAACCGAATTTAAAAATGAGGATGTTCAATAATCGAATGTACTTATGTACCTAGTTTTTTTTTGTAATATTAGCAATCTATACACATGGAAAACTGTAAAATTGTGAATCTGTCAAAATGGGAAACTGTATAAACGAGAATATGCTATGTTATTGGGAATCTTGAATGTAACTGGAAAAAAACTAGATATTTTTGACGTAGGTATATATAGAACCTATATTTATGACTGTAGCTATACCAGGGCCAATCAACTATTTTACCGACACTTTGGGCGTCTCCTGCGGTACCAAAATTGTCTCTGGCGTTACCAAAAAATGGTAGGTACTTCCACGGTTTAATAGGTTGAACTTACGTAGGATGGCATGTCATGTTACACCATCTATTAAATTACAGAAAAGACATGTTTATTCAAAAAAAAACTGCAATTGTTTGAAAAATGTCGCGGACAGATTAGTGTCGGTAAAAAAGTTGATTGGCCCACCATCAGCCAAATATGTGGTCTACCACCCTAAAGTTGATAATCGTTTGCTTGATTACTTTAATGTTTGATTATTTTAGGTCCGCCCGGATTGCTACCACCATCTTGCTCGCTAATCCTGCCGTGTAGCAGCAGTGCTTGCACTTGAGGTATCCCATCTTAGGCAACGCATCTGCAATACCCTTGGTGTTGCAGATGTTTATGGGCGGTGGTTATCTCTTACCATCAGGAGACCCTCTTGCTCGTTTGCCATCCAGTCGAATAAAAAATAATCGTTTGCATGTTATCTATACATATAATAATAAAACAATAATGCCAATAGACGTGTATAGACTTGAATGTTAGACTTTAGCGACATATTCATTTGATAGGAACTTTGTCTAAAAATTGATAGACCACTTATTTGGTTGATGGTACCTGACCTACCTTGGAGCTACAAATAGGATAGTCCAACATAGCGCTGAGTTGTACGACAAGCGATTCTAAGATATAAAGTTAGTAATATTTTATTATTAAAATTAGAAATCTAGATGTAAATAGGATTTTTTTTATTTATAAAATTTCACATTTTTACGGTGTTTTTTTTACTCTCAACAAAAAATCTTTCGATTTGGCGCCACTCACGCGCATGAATGGTTCGAAAAGACCGTGGTAACAGTGGTTTGACCTAAGACCTTTCAGCTCCAGCTTTTTACATGTAACCACTTGCTGGCTGCAGTACGAATGGGCCGACTCGACCGGGTTAGTACCACACTCCCACAGAATACCGGCGTGAAATAGTACTTTTGCTACTGTGTTTCGTACGTCCGGAGGCCTAACTTCCCTCCCCCCATCCCCCGTCCTCTATCCCCTCCCTTTTAGGCCGGCAACGCACCCGCAGTCCTAATTATGCTGTAGGTGTCCATGGGTGGCGGTTATCGCTTACCATCAGGTGACCCGCATGCTCGTTTGCCAGCTATTTGATAAATAAAAGGGGCAGTGGGTTCGTATCCGGACTTGCACTTTCGCTTTTCGAAGAAACGTCTTGAGGGAAACCTGCATTCACCAAACAAGAGCCAAAAGAGAAAAATTGTGCCCTGAGGATGAACTCTGCTTGAGTTCGAAACGCGTCTATGTAGTTGGTGATGATAGTTGGGTTTGTGTGTGTTCTATACAGTGTGGAGGTGGTGGAACGGTGCGCAAATTTCTTTCTCACCCGCGACCTTATGAGCTACGTTTATGCAAGAATGTGTGTTCATGCAGTTTCTCCACCTCTAAACTGTAAGAACACAGACCTAGCGAATATACACAAAAAAAACATAAAAATTGGTCAAGCCGTTTCTTTCGAAGGAGTTTGGTCACAAACATTTTTGACCCGAGAATTTTATTTAATGTCTATTGAATATTTGTGTAGCCATCAAAAAATAATTTATTAATTAATAAATATTAAGAAAATACAAAATATCCATAGGACTAAAACTACTATTAAATTAAAATAACTAAAACTAAAATTTTAATTAAAAAAGAGAGGTCCATCACGCAGGCAGCATTCCCGCGTTGAACTGCGATTGAGATTCTTTGCGCGGGAAAGCTGCCGGCGCGAGGGTTGCCTGTTGCCTCCCTTAACCTATTGCTGAGCTCCTTATATAGCTCCAGCCCACCCTTACCCCAAGGACCTAGAGTCTCGACGCCGAAAGCAAAGAATGATATTGGGCGCCGAGACAGCTATATCAATTTGCAACTTATATTTTGTTGGACTTAGTTGCCAACTGCTACTAAACTTGTCATGGTAACTTTCCCAAAGTCCTATATATAATTTCATTTCACTTTGCACTCTATTGTTATACCATTAGATTCATTTTACAACTGAATTAGAACGATGCGCGCGCGCCAGTGGGAGGAGCTTCTTGTAGCCCCGCCTAGTGAGTACTGAAATTTATTAAAATAGTAAAACCGGTTGTCCTGCTCTAAATATTTAGGTTTTCAGCGGGATTTATTGTAATATGAAGCATGCCCTTTCTTTCACACACGCTAGTAGGTTAGAAAGGAATTAACGGGCAAGTGCGTGTTGGGCCATGCACAGTGTAGTTCCGCACTAACATGCGGCAAATACCTAAGTATTAAAAAAAAAGTATGAATATACAATATTAAATTTTGATCGATTATCAATCGATTCGATTCATTTGTCTGGGCTGAACTATGTTATACTATATTACGGACCCTCAAGGTGAGATGAGTGGCGAACAATCTACACTCAGCATTGGGTGGCTATGGGCTGAAGAAGAGAGAGAGAGAGAGAGAGAGAGAGAGAGAGAGGGGTCCATGGATTCCATTAAAAAATACCCTGGCTTATTTATACCCAAAGAGGAAGGAGATACAAAAATAATATCTTTGTTTATACCTATTGCAATACCACCAGTGTGACCACCTCATTTTTACAGAAGCGCTAGTAATTTAATGTGTAGAAAACTGAAAAAAAGTCGCTGAAATAAAGGAACCGCTGGATGCAGGACGCGTTGACGTAATCAAAAAAAATACTGGTCTGAAAACCAATTTACTAAAGAAAGGTGGCAGCACTATGAACTGCTTTTAAGTTAGCGCAAAATTGAAAATAAATGTAATGAATTTTGTTGATGCCCTCAACAACACTTTACAAAATTATTTAGTGCAAAATATTTCGTCTTTCTAGATGCTTTGTCGTTAAATTATAATTTGTTTGGTTGGATGGGTTTTGTGTCTTTGCTTTATTCTGAAATGAAAAAATGAGCCTCATCTCTTCTGTCAGTCAATGTCAATGTCAAGAAAACTGACGCTTGGGTAGTTGTGACAGACAAGAAGTGTCGCTGTGTCGCAAGTGTATTTTGTTTATTGGGAGCTGCTGCATTGTCAATTGATTCAGAACATATTTTCTGCCGCCTTTACGTTATAAAAATGCTATTTTACTCTTTCTTCAAATCCCTGGTGGGTAAAGACGTTGTGGTTGAGCTAAAGAACGATCTAAGCATATGTGGGACGCTTCATTCCGTCGATCAGTACTTGAATATCAAGCTATCGGAAATCAGCGTCATTGATCCAGACAAATATCCTCATATGCTGTCGGTGAAAAATTGTTTTATACGCGGCTCTGTTGTCCGTTATGTCCAGTTGCCGGCTGACGAAGTGGATACTCAATTACTGCAGGACGCGGCGAGAAAAGAAGCAACTGTCTCTACAAGATAAACATAACCTTAAAATGTTCGTGAAAGTGTATGGACTTAAATGCGTGTAAATAATAAGAATAAGCTTGAATAAAGTAACTTTGTGATAGTTGTAGTTGTTTTAATGTGTTTCTGTTATTAGAGATACTTTAAAGTAGCTGTTTCTTTCATAATTGTATGTGCGGTACTAAATGTATTGCTGGTTTTTACTAGCTCCGTCATATTTGTTTGTTTACTTCTATTCTTTTAATTTCAATCTCGTTCATTTCAATCTACTTCCATTCTGATTGACTTCATTGACTTGAAATTTGATACATAATGTAGGATGACAAAAGTACAGTGTGGTACAGTTAACAAAAAGGGCTCAGTAAACAAAGCTTGAATTCTGAATTCTAATTTTTTTTTAATAGACTACTAGGGAAAAGGCAAAGGTTATAAGTGCATAAGGTTAAGTGCTAATTGTGAAGAATTCTGAAGAATTCAGCTACAACAGGAAGGCCACAGTTAATCACTATGCAGGTGGTATTTGAAAGTTGAACCATGTTAACCAGTAGTTAATTTAACCATACAAAAGTACTGATCTTAAGATTTTGCTCTACAGAGTTCCGAATCTGTGCAAATATGGTTGTTGTATGGTGGAATCATCTAGTGCACTTGTTATCACAATCGTTTTCACCACTTTCTTTCTGTCACATGGTATAAGACGAGGGTAGAAAGAGATGGTGAATGTGATCACAAACATCAGCGCATTAGACAATACAGCCTCATACAGATAGACAGCTACTATGGTTGGTATTTTCATGGAATTGAATCAGACAGTGCATAACCGCTCTGGATTTCTATGTGACAGAAAATGTTCAGATTACTATTTGTTTTTTTTTGTATCTTTTATATCAAGTCCATATTTTTGAAAATATTATAGAAATTTAATTTAATTTTGAAATTTGTGTCTAGTCTCCTGTCCAGTGGTAGTGTAGGGGAATAGCACGCAGCACGGATTGCTGAGGACCTGGGTTCCATTCCCAGCACTGGTCTATTTTTCTGGTTTTTCTGTGCATCCATGTTTCTGCTTGTGTTATTGTGTGAAATGTATAGAAAATATTCAGTTCAGTAGTAAAGGTGTGAAACTTGTGAAAGCTACAAACAAAGTCACTTCAGCATTTTTATAATATTAGTAAGTAAGCAAGGATGTCATACATAAGAGCTGAGCTGAGGAGCCTGAATGCCAATGTCTACCTGGCTAGCTCCAGTCTACACCATCAAAATTGTATTATGCACTGGAAATTAGGCCTCTAGGTTGGCAACGCGTCTGCAATACCCCTGGTGTTGCAGATGTTTTATGGGCGGTGGTGATCTCTAACCAGCATGAGACCCACTTGCTCGTTTACCATGCAGTCGAATAAAAAAAAATGGAAAATGGCGCCCCTTGCCATTTGGCGCCTACCTAGCGACCACTTCTCTGCTCTACTCCAGGCCGGCGCTGGCCACAAACTTGTCATATTATACTATCTTTTTGGTCAACAGTAAGTATCATTCCTTTGCTTCCGACTCGTCGTCGACTTTGGACTCGTTTGTCGTCTAGACGAGTACTTTGGTAACCAGGGGCATAAAGTACAGTCAGCAAAAAAAACTTATATTAGAAGAATTTTAAGAAAAACTTGTACTGAACTCTTTACGGGACCCTTCATGTACGAGTCAGACTTGCACTTGACCATTTACATTTTATTTTATTTCATGTCATGTTTGAGAAAATCACTAACAAGCCTCGGCCGGAACGTGGGGTTGCCGGCCTCGTCTATATCTACTTGGCCGGCAAGCAACCCCCTACTTCCCGGCCTCTACAGTAATGTACTATTGTCACAGAATAAGTAATAGTACAAGTATATGCTATGCTATTATTGCATTGTAATTGTACAGGTAGTTCGAAAAAAAAGGAAAAAGGGCCGCAAAATTGAGAAACAACGCCATCTCTTGTCGAGTAGTTTGCAACGCACAACCTTTTGCTGTTCATCCACATACAAGAAACGTATTATTTTCATTTCCGTTGCTCAAAATATTTTTCGTAACCATGTTGTATTGTACTTATAAGCTGTCAGTTCTCCTTAATAAATTGTAAATTTATAGATTGTAAATTCTGTCTACTTTAAAAAATTACCTACTTAGTTTTTTTTTAAATTTGAAAGTAAACACATCATTACTTCCTTTAGATATTACTATAAATACGACGTCGTAGGTTTTATCTAACTCACAAAACAAGTTTTCCACAGTCGAAGCTCCAACGAATAAAACTGTAATGTACCTAGTGCTAAAAAAACGACTTTTTGCTAATGTACACGGTCGAGCTAAAAACTAAATAAATACCTAGGTGTCGACGATATGAGAGATCGCTTAAACACACGCTAACTTAGAAGATGATTGTTTCGAGACTTAATTATGACACAAAATAAATCAAATATGCCATTGACGTAGGTTCGCAATTCTACTTTGAGAATTATTTTTTATCCGTAATTGTGCCCGTTATTATTATGGCATTGTAGATGTAGCTGTGCATTGAATTGAAGACAGTACCGGCTCCTCGAAACCGGCTGGCTAGATGGTAGCATAGCGACTTTACTATCCCACACGTTTACGTTTAGTACAATCACAGGTCGGACTAAAGCACTATGTAGTATCACTATAAGCATCAGGATTAAAAAAATGTATTTTAACGCCATCTTGTGTTGAGTAGCCGTAATAGAGAACTAACACTTCAAACTAAGTAAAATTATTTTATTGTAAAACGTGCTAATTTTTTTTGCGTATAAGAAAAACACAAAAATAAAGGATATTCAGTTATCTTGAGAAAATATAATATTTATTTATATTACGCGCAAGGTTGGAAAATTGTTAGTTTTTTTTATATTGGCTACACAATTATAGGTAGCAAATTAGGGTTGCCCTTATAAATATATTTGTTCTCATAGAAGAAATATGTTTTATGGCTTTCGTTGTCAATCGATTTCGATACACCGAATTAAAAAAAACACTAATTTACCTTTTTATTTTAGCTGTTATTTGAAAAATATATGATAGTGCATAGTTTAAAATGACGGCAAGCTTTTGTGTCGTAGGTTTTTGCAGCAATAGATGTCAACACTGACTCATGTAGCTTTTAAAAAAAAGTTTTGTATATACTATACTATAATCGTATATCTCTTCTGTCGTTTCATTATTTTATCTTCGTTCGTATTCTCTTGAAGGAATACTCTTGTCTTTCAAGTATAACGCCGCTAGTGAGTGTGAAGTGCCTCAATTATTTAACGAGATGACAAACATATTTATTACATGTCAGCTACACTAAAACACCGATACAGTCACAATTTCATACATCATTCATTTATCATCCCAACATGTGATTCCGAATGTAAATATTTAATTGATATTATCGCACAAAATGGACGTGAAAGGTTGTAACAGTGCGTGTGAATTGATGTGACTTGTTGTCGTTTATAATTCGACATATTTGTGTGGTGGATTTAAGCATATTTCCATCGCCTGGCTTCAGCTTCTGTAAAAAAAGTAAGTGGTTTATTTTTTTATTTTACGATTAGTTTGTTTTCCGTTACACTTTCGTACATCTGCGTGCAGTATGCCGCATAAAATGAGTCATAGTACTGTTATGTTTTTATCTTTGTTTATATGTATAAAGTGTTAAGTTCCGACGCCTTGCCCTTCCTCATAATTAAGTCTAATTAACGTTGTGCTTGACAATGTTTATTATGTTCAGTGTCATACATAGGCACTTGTCAACATTTTTTACTAATGTTTTCGTCCAGTGATTTGTTGGCTGTGTTACCATTGTACTCAGAAACAATAATTAGTTACAATTTTCCAGTCTTCCAAATTGAGGTGACATCCACGCGTTTTTTTTTTAAATTAAATCTAAGTAAAGTTTTTTAACCTACCCTCCTGCTATCCCCTATAATCAGGACAACTCATCCACAACATGGCCATTTATTTGTTACTGAAAAATGTGTAAACTTAATTTTTCATCACACTTGCTTGTAAGAAGTGTTGTAACCTTTTACTTGTATATTACCCTCATCCAACAGAACATCAACACGGGTGACACTCTTTCCCGGCCCGGATAATACCGACATGGAAATACCAACCCTGTTTTTTGTGTAAACACCCATAGAAATTGACGTGAGCTTCTATTGGTGTGTACACGAAAAACAGGGTCAGTATTTCCATCCCGTTATTATCCGGGCTGGGAAAGACTGTCACCCGAATTGCTTTGTGACGATTACATAAACAAGTAATTTAAAGATATCAAACTGTATATTTAAAGATTAAACTTGTTTTCCTGTAAATATGTCATTATTCTACTGGATGAGCGATTACACCGAAGGGTGTAATGACTTTGATGATGTATGTACAGTCTGCAACAAAGATATGAATCAATACAGCTAAAGTGCAAAAAATATGTATGTACACAACCTTAATGTTTAGGCAAAGTCCTGTATACATTATTTTTGTCACTTTAAACATATGTATGTTTTTGTTGCTGACTGTACTTCTGAGGTGTGTAGGTCAGGTACTCTGCTGCGGGGGTGGCGATGGGTTGCTGGAGCTACCTCAAAGCTGGATGCCAGGGTTTTTTTTTGACTGGATGGCAAACGAGCAAGTGTGTTCGGCATTCGGCCGAAATTCGGTTAATATGCCGAACATTTGGCACTAGAAAAAAGAATCTACTTGTACTATTTTAACTGAAATTAATAGAAAACATGTCTGTCTTACCAGTAAAATATGCAAAAAAAAATAAATAAACCTTTTGTTTTAATAAATACCTTGATTACAATTCGTAAATTGAATTTAAAAAAAAAACTAGTTTTTTGGTTCACAATTTTCACAAACTAAGTATTGAGAAACATTGAGTATATTTAATCATTAAAAGGTGTTTTCAAGAATCAAATTTAACAACCTTTTCTTATCTATCTACTCGTATTTAAAATTTACTAGAGGCAGATTGTCAAAATGAAGTTCGGCCGCAATCTGGTCGAATTTTGAATTTTTACCAAATGTTCGGCCGAAGTTCATATTCGGTTCAAACCACATTTGGCTCATCACTAATATTTACTCATAAGTGAACTAAAATATATTTGAAAAACCTTATTATACCTCATATTTTACATTTAGTTAAAAAAAAACACTACATGTAGGGGGTGTAGCAGGGCTTTCTAGCATTATCACTCTTTAAGCTAAACCTACCCTTCTTACCTACCTTATACTTTCTTAACCCCTTGTATGCTTAAGACACAGATCTGTCAAATTTTAGTTAATGTTTTTATATTTTTTCTTAAACCAGCAGAATTTGTGCTTATTAAACAGATGAGACTAGAATTTGTTTGGTACTTTTTTAATTCCCGCATATGAGGTGAGGGGCCATCTATGGACCAATGACTCGTCTTTAGTAGTTAGTACTCATGGGCAGTGGTGATCATTTCCTATCAGATATCTCGCTTGCTTGTTTGCCTCCCTCTCACAATAAAAAAAATAACTATAAGGGTCTCCTTTTAGGACTATGTAACCTAAGGCACTTGTCTCACCGCCAGCGAGGAAACGATTGGCTATCGACTATTTTCTCGCTCAAGAAACGAAAAAAAGATATAAGATCCTGTGTGAGTAAAAGAGACTCGTATATTAATAGTTGATCGCTGGCTGTTCACACTGTCGGCGAGAACTCGCTCTTACATCTTTTGTCGCAGCGACAAGAGCTATAAAACTCGCTGATCTATAGATACTCGCTCAGCGATGTCAGCTTGGCGGCCGCCCCGCACGAGCGAGTCGAGAGGAGCGAGTAATCGCCCGTCGCAAGCGAACACTCGCTTACAGCCGAGCGACAAAACTACACTCGCTTCTCGCTGCTCGCCCACTCGTTTCTAGTTACTCGCTCTACTCGCTTCTCGCTCATCGTCGGCGGTGGGACAAGTGCCTAAAACTCATAGAAAATACGAACAAAAAATTACATGGAATTGGTTGTAACATTCTGAAATGGTTTTACAGTGGTCAGAGAATGTTTTGACTACATAATGTAAAAGAAAACGAAAGTGTGGGAATATCTTGCTGATGTATTATGCTAATTGTGATCCTACATAATGAACTATTAAAGCTTGACATTGTTATTTATTTACACAGTTGATTACGCAAAACTGGAATCGTTATAGCTTCCTTTTGTTATGAGGTTATGACATCCATTATTGTGTAACAGTTGTGACAATAGATATGTCATTGAATTGGAATTATCAAACATCATGTAAGAAGCTAGGAGTTATTAATGAACATTTTCCTAAGTCAAACTGGAGAGGTTCCTGGATGGATCACCAGGAATGCAATACCAGATTATTGTATCACTAGAGCTAAAGACGAACTACAGCCCAAGCTGTCACAGTTTGAGAGCACACCTGTTTCCAGCAGTGTCCTGTATCAGAAAAGATGACTGTGGATAACATAGTGCAATAAGTCCAAGAAGTACTAAGAATCTGTATGATATATAACGTGTAACCACAATACATACAACTAAGTTTGTTACGTATATTGTGGTGTAACTGTGTTATACAGAAAACGACACACAAACACCTAAACGACAAACTCGAAGCGCAAATAGTCCAAAATATGCCCGCCGCGCGTTTGACCAGAACTGAGTACCTTGTATGTACTTAAAATAAAAAATAGAAATAGAAATATTTATTCGCTTTTCGCACATATATTAAAATATAATAAAAATACTTATACCTTGAATGTCAAGTTGTAGTAATCATATTAATCATCATTTATATTCACTCCATGTGTTTCCTAAGTGCACAGTTTAGCATTGAATTTTGTACTTCCTTGTTCTCTTTGTTTTCAAGATTAATTTAGAATATGCAGAAGTCATTGACACCTGCGTTTTTAGGATTCCATATCTCCAAAAGAAATACGTTTTTTGTTTGTAATTTCATTTTTAATATAAGCTTGTTTGCGGACTGTACTTTTTGTTCCAAACTACATTTTCATACTAAATTTCAAGTCAATGCCATAAACCATTGAGGAGTTCCGTCCTGCAAAGACGGTCCTGCCTGGACCACCACGATGTCACTGCCAGATTATGGCATTGTGACCAAATTTACATAAATATGCCAAATTTCAGGTCTATCTGACCACTGGAAGTGGGTCAAATTTAACTAGCAAGATTTCACCCAAATCCATACTAATATTATAAATGCGGAAGTGTGTGTGTTTGTATGTTTGTCCGTCGAAACGGAGCGATGGATCGACGTGATTTTTGGCATAGAGATAGTTTATGGTCCAGAGAGTGACATAGGCTACTTTTTATCCCGGAAAAATGCACAGTTCCCGAGGGAACAGCGCGCGATAACCAAATTCCACGCGGGCGAAGCTAGTTTATAAATAAACGAACAGGGCAAGCTTGTAAAAACGGATGGAACCCTTTTAAGGTCTCTACCCACTACACAGTATAATACTATGACCGTAATAGGAACGTCTTAGGCACGGAATATAACGCTACACGGAATACAACATGTCAACGGCGTGTCATACCCATAAGAAGTGTCAGAGAGTACATTGTATATAGAAAAGTGTATCGGCACCATTTTTGACGCTCCGTGCACGGCACGCAACGGCGACCGTTGATTATGAAACGTGCTAGTGGGCGTAGTCTCATATTTTTAACTAGCTTAAGCCCGCGACTTCGTCTGCGCGGATCTAGGTTATCGCGGTATCCTATGTTGATCCTTGGGGTTCAAAATACCTATATACCAAATTTCATCAAAATCGGTTCAGTGGTTTCGACGTGAAAGCGTAACAGACAGACAGACAGACAGACAGAGTTACTTTCGCATTTATAATATTAGTAGGGATTACAAAATAATATATTTTGCCTGTAGACTAGAGTCTTCGACCAGTGTGTGTTGCCAGTGACTTATGGCGCTGAGACGTGGTCCTTGACTGTTGGCCTTTTAGAGAGGCTCAGAGTCACGCAACGAGCTATGGAGAGAGCTATACTTGGAGTTTCTTTGCGCGATAGAAACCGGAATAGGTACGGAAATTCGTCGAAGAACTAAAGTCACCGACATAGCTGGAAAAATATGCAAGTTGAAGTAGCAATGGGCGGGCCACATCGCTCGAAGAACAGATAACCGTTGGGGGAGAAAAGTCCTCCAGTGGTGACCACGAACCGGAAGACGAAGCGTTGGCAGACCTCCCACCAGGAGGACTGACGACATCGTGAGAGTTGCGGGAAACCGGTGGATGCAAGTGGCGAGTTGTCGTTCATTGTGTCGTTCCAAGGGGGAGGCCTTTGTTCAGCAGTGGACGTCTTCCGGCTGATGATGATGATGATGATGATGATGATGATTTTTGCCTGACACTTTCCTTTTACGGTGATGGTGTGATACGGTGTTGTGTTGTGCGAATAAATGCGAAACACTGCGTACATTTTGCTTAGGAGAGGGGCTTTACTAACACTAGATATTCATAAATAAATACCTACAAATTTGTACTGAGCCCTCGGTGCGCGAGTCCGACTCGAACTTAGCCGGTTTTTGTTTGATAAAGAAAAAAATACGTGTCCATCCATTTTCTAATAGTCTGACAAACTATTAGGTGTTCTAGGACTCTAGATAGCATATTAAATTAAACTGATTAAAAAAAAAATACTAAAAGGTCTTGTGACAGCGGTGGGATTCGAACCCACGCCCTTTCGGACTGGTGCCTAAAACCAGCGCCTTAGACCGCTCGGCCACGCTGCCTCTGCTGCATTGTGCGGAATTACCATACCGGTCTAGGCGCGCAGCCAAGGTATATATATGACGTCATAGATAGTAATTGTTTTACTTTTATGCCACATGCGTCATATAATATGTTAAGTTCGCATACTTGCTCGTTTAGCACGGGTACAGGAACGGGCTATAGATTATAGTGCATGATGTATTTCGATTGGTAAAATTTTAAGGATTTATGTCGCCTTCTGTGAAGTCGCCAAGTGGTCACAGCGGAAGACCAGCGTTGGCCTATACGGCCAACACTACACTGCAGGGCTACTCCGAAACTCGAAACTCGAAGTTCGTGTCGTGCGGTCCCTCTGACACTTATTCTATTTAATACGAGAGCGAGAGGGACCGCACGACACGAACTTCGAGTTTCGAGTTTCGGAGTAGCCCTGCTGAGCTGAGACCGCTTCGCGATTTCGCAAATACCTACTTACTACGTACTTAATACTTGTTTTTTTAGGGTTCCGTACCTCAAAAGGAAAAAATTGAACCCTTATATGATCAGTTTTTGTCCGTCTATCTGTCTGTCAAGACGCTTTTGCTCGGGAACGCGTGGAGGTATCAAGCTGAAATTTATATCAAATACTGAAGTCTTGTCCCTTGGAGCTGTGAAAAAATCAAACTTCTAATCTAAGCCAACGCAATCAAAAGATGCAGCCGTTTATGCTGCAAATTTCCGCAAATTTTCGAAACTCGCAAGGGAATCAAAACCTACAGGGTACTTCCCGTGAACTCAGAATCTTGAAATTTGGTATGAAGGTAGCTATTATAACACAACCAACTTGAAAAGTCTGAAAATCTTGTTTTTTTATGTCTGTCTGTAAATATCTGACTCCACACTGCGTACATTTTGCTTAAGAGTAAGGCTCTGCATACACTGGATGTTTTAAATCACTCGGAAAAAGCGAGAAATATCTTCAAGACACGATTCCCGTTTTATTCCCCGTGCACTTGTTTTGTGTTTAATGTAATTTGCGAAGTGCGAATAAATATTTCTATTATTTCTATTTCTAAAATTCGGGTCCCAATCGAATTACGACGGAACCCCTTCGTAATATTGTATTAAATGAGTGGCATTTTCATACCCATTAAATATGGAACTTTGTTATTCAGTTTCGAATATCTAAACGGGCTGTGGTAGTTTCAACAACGTTGATTATAAAACTCCCGTGCCATAGCCTGTTTTTCTTCTTTTTTTATTTTATTTCACTGGATGGCAAACGTGCAAGGGTTCTCCTGATGGTAAGAGATCACCACCGCCCATAAACATCTGCAACACCAGGGGTATTGCAGATGCGTTGCCAACCTAGAGACCTAAGATGGGATGCCTCAAGTGCCAGTAATTTCACCGGCTGTCTTACTCTCCACGCCGAAACACAACAGTGTTATTTTAGACGTCTAGTTATTTGCCCACCAAATTTCATCCAAATCCGTCCAGTCGTTTTATCGTTAAGGTGCCTCAACATACACACACACACACACACACATACACACACATACTCACAAACTTTCGCATTTATAATATTAGTAGGAAGATTAGGATTGAGTCAACTTGTATGTATTTTAATTTCTTGATGCGTGTGCATAGACATTCATTAAATTTTAATTAGTTCGTACCATACCAGCTCTTGTGAATCGACTTATACTTGCGTGGCAGACTAGTGGTTAGATATATGGCCTTTCATGCAGAGGATCACGGGTTCGAGCCCGGGCAAATTACATTTGAAATTTTTCGATGATCATTCCCGTGAAGGAAACTGCATGCAACTGCGAAGCATTTCAATCAAAATAGGGTTTCCCTGCGCCCTGCAGAGGGACTTGTAGGTCAAAATGATGATGACGATGAAGGCTTCCTTATTCTAACTACGGAGCCCTAAAAAATAATTTCAATAATGCCAAATGCCACAACTTGCCTACCTATATCGTGATCCGTAATAGGTCTAAATTATCCCCAGGTGGGTTTTAGCCGTTTATCCGTAGGTTAACACGCCGTGTTACTAATTTATGACCCCTAGAAGGGGAGGGAGGGGCAGAAAGCTGAAGCGCTACGGGAAAGCGAGACGCGGATATAAAGAACTAGATCCGGTACGGTCCGGCCACGACGCCTATCCATAGATTTTATTAACCCTTAATAAGGTAGAGGCGATTTAGCGACCACATGCATTGATTTGGAAAATCAACCTTATTGTTTTAGTAATACGTATAAGTGTTTGGTGTGGGACGCTACGTGTGTCAGCCAGCACCTTTGCCGCTTCCCATCTCGGTCGCACTACACGAGCGGCGGGAGCGGCGGCCGAATCTCAGGCGGCTGTGAAGCGGGAGGAGTATGCCCCATTGGGTTCGGGGTATATATTCGTTCCCTTGGCGGTGGAGACGGCGGGCTGCTGGGGGCGGATGCAAAGCGTTTTGTAGGTGATTTGGGCCGTCGACTCAGGCAAAAAGGGGAGGACCCTCGCTCCGAGTCATTTCTGGTGCAAAGGCTGTCCATAGCTATCCAACGTGGTAATGCCGCGAGCGTTATGGGCACCTTTGTGGCGGGAATGGCGAGGGGCGAGTTATTTGACTAGGTTATAGTTTTCTATTGTTATTATAAAATAAATAAATTTAGTTTAGTAATAAGTTACAATATTCATTGTAATTATTGAAAATACTACTAGCTTTAAAAATATCCTTGCCAGGTATTTGTTCGATGGCTGCTTTTGATTCTGTGGTAGTATGCTCCAATAAATGGGGCCTTATTAAGGGTTGAATTCACGTGAGAATTTACTTCATTTGAGATTTTATCCCTGCCCCTGTGTGTGGGAATATCGGGATAAAAAGTAGTATAATAAGGCCGCCTATTGCTTACCTCAGAAAGTCTATGTGTATAAACCTGTTTTCTGTACTGCTTGCTATGTGTTGGTGTGCAATAAAGAGTTCTTGTATTGTATTGTATAATGTCCAGCTATCTACATACCAAATTTCATCCAAATCCGTCCTTAGATTGAGCCACTTCCATTCCATGAGCCATTACATCGCTGTCGGCCTGTCGGGTTCCCAGACCCAGACAGGGTGGGACGGCATTACGTATTTATATGAAGGCATTCGTGGGTTTTGCATTGATTGAGAGATGTCTAGCCTACCCCTTTGAACTTAAATGGCACGATGTTATTTAGGCAAATATCCTTATGGTGGCACTTCACTTGGTGTTGTGTATTCGCGTTGCGTTATTGACATCTCCATCGCTCATGCCAGTAATGAAATAGTGCATCTCGTTCGTACACGCAAATATTTCGGTGAATTCGCCAAGTGAAGAGCCAGTATTACAAAAGTTAAAAAAACCTTCATTGTCATTTCAATTTGTACGGAACCCTCGTTGTGCGAGTCCATTTATCAGTTTCTAACAATCCAACAACGGAGTGTGCTCAAGTTGAATACAACGTAGCGAAAGTTTGTTCAGTGTTGGAATTGATAAAAAAACCTGAGCCTCCATTGTCTAGTAGTGTTTTAACCTCGCAGAAATCAATATGGCAGTTTAATCCTTAAGTATTTAGCAGTACAGTACTTTTTTCAATCGCGGTAGAGATATAGTTACACCCTTTTTTGTTGTGATGTATTTTTGTAGGGTACAATTGATCGGGTTTGTTTTGCTCGACTGTTGGTTCTTAGTTTTACCTACAGTTCGTTTGTTAGCGCTGAAATTCCCAGAATGACTTCTTCAAGATTAAACCTTAGAAAAAACAACCGGCCAAGAGCGTGTCGGACACGCCCGAAATAGGGTTCCGTAGACATTACGATAAAAATAAGTGATTTTAACGGGGGAGACGCTCGATTTTAATGAAAATTTGCACTTTAAAGTTGAATATTTTGCAAACAAATCACTGAATCGAAAAATTGTTTTAGCAACCCCCTATTGGTTTTTAAAGATCGATCCAACGATGACCCACACTACAAGATTGAACGAGAAAAAAAAATCACCCCACTTTACGTCTGGCAGGTACTGTAAAAAAAATATTTTTATTTTTTTTGTACCATTTTGTCGGCATAGTTTACATATAATATATTCGTGCAAAATTACAGCTTTCTAGCATTGATAGTCCCTGAGCAAAGCCGCGGACGGACAGACAGACAGACATGCCAAACTTTTTCGGGTTCCGTTTTTGCCATGTTGGCTACGGAACCCTAACAATAGAAACGCTTCATTTCTATTGATACATGACCACGACAAACACATTGTGCGCAGGCGCATCCTTGCACATTTCTGGTGGTGGCGGGTTCTTTGTGGGACTACGGAACCCTAAAAAATGAAAGTTCGTGTTTATACTCGTACGGGGTTCGATGAATTAGCACCTATTTGCAATTCAACGTTGCGTCGGCTTTCCTGTCTGTAAATGTACTTCCTATTACGTCATATATTCAATCGGGTGTGTAATGTAATAATTAGGCTGCGTTTTTAACCCCCGACGCAAAAAGGGGGGTGTTATAAGTTTGACCGCTATGTGTGTCTGTGTGCCTGTCTGTCTGTCTGTGGCACGGTAGCTCTTAAACGGGTGGACCGATTTGAATGTGTTTTTTTTTTAAATTCTAGCGATGGTTCTTAGACATGTTTTATCAAAATCGGTTCAGCCGTTTTTGAGATATTGAACTTTGAAGTGGCAAACTCGGAGGTTTTACAACTTTTTGTTGTTTAGGTTATTTATTTTCACATCGCTGCTCTATGTCTCAATAGCGTAGGTACATGTCTTCCTTAGCCACGCTCAATCGCTATTCCTTGAGATTGACGTGAGCATACCCCCTGTTCCGCCCAATTCGCTAAAAGCTTTGTCAGCTTTTGTTAGTCAGGAGCCATCTCTTTCGTTCCGAACGGCATGGCCGACAGCTTTTATATATTCCTCTCTGTGATATAAGCATTTAGAAAGGTGCAATATCTGGTAAAATATCGAGTCACTTATGGGATATAGTGAGACATGGAATTATAATTTACTAGTTGTTGTCAGCGACTTCATCTGCGTAGAATACGATATTTGACTATAATTAAAACTTGAGAATGCCTGTTATCGAATAGAGAAATAATTTTAAACCTACCATTACAAATAACAAAGTTATATAAAGGTTTGAAAGTCAAGATTAAACAGAGAAAAACATACTTGCATGTGACGTCACACGCAAGTAGCGCCATACTTGCTGCATAGAGAAAATCGTTTGAGAAAGAGACAGGTATATAGTTTTTTCGAAAAATCATTACAAATCTAATTTTCAACCGATTTAAGTTTTGTTGGTTAGGTTAGTTTAGTTACAAGCTTTTATTTAACTCGCAATGTGTGTCTGTATGTAGGTATTTATGTGAGGGTCAAATCTTGCAAGTTGAATTTGACCCGCTTCCAGTGGTCGGATTGGATCCTGGTGATCCAGCCAGGATCCTCTCTGCTGAGCGGAACTCCTCAACGGTTAATGGCATCGAGTTTAAATTTGGTACGGAAATGTAATGAAATTAAATGACAGTGCAAGACAGTGAACAAAAAGTACAGTCGGCAAAAATGCTTGTATCAAAAATGTTTTTTTTAACAAAAAAAAATCACTTGTCATGCTCGTAAAGTTCGTACCTATTTATGCTGCATCTGCGCATCATAATAAAATGACTTTTTATGCTCGAGTAAAATCTTCGTCTAAGACGAAGGCGATCATGTATACATAAACAGCCACAAACAAAGAAGTTTCTACATATATTTTTTAATAATTTTTAATTTAGATATAACTAAAAATCAATTAAATAAATCAATAAACGACGAACGGTGGAGCAAGCGCGTTTTGGAGTGGAGACCCCGGCTAGGGAAAAGAAATGTGGGCAGACCGCCTGCTCGATGGTCCGATGACATTGTGGAGACAGCAGGACCGGTCTGGAAGAGAGAGACGGACAGTCGATCTGGGTGGAGAAAGGTTGGAGAGGCGTATGCCCGACGGTGGGCGAAAACGCGCTAAAGAAGAAGAGAAGAAGGAAATCAATAAAACTAAAATTTTATAGTTATATAGTAGTTAATGCATGAACAATAAAAGGTACATTACATAGTATGTGAACAATGAGGGCTATCGTTTTTTGTCTCACTAGATGGCGCACTGTTGCGTGAGGTTTTTAAGAATGGTTTTGAAAGTCTGTTATTACGGGCGTGGAAACAAAGTTTAGATTAAAATCATATTTAATATACCTTAAAACCGTACCATATAAATATTGAGCATGCCACAGTGTTGCATAGTCCCTGTTTTGTTCGGAAAAAAGGGAGGACAAAGGTTTCCGAAAGACAAAACTGTCTCAAAACACAGACATTCATTTCCCCGGAACGCATATTTGCCATAATTAATTTCAGATATTGCAAAATATTCACAAAATTATTCTAATTATAAATAAACCCGCGTAGCTCACCCAAAAACTATGAGATTTGACATTTCGGAGACCTCACGCTACACTAGCGCCTCTAGCGGCGAATTCATTCGCGATAGCCCTCATTGTTTCCATTGTTGCTATTTCATTTCCTCGCCATCGAAGTGAAAAGCAGAGTGTAAAACTCGAGCATTAAACCCACTTTCCCCTCGAGGTGTCTAGGCTCGGGTGGTCATATGAACGTCTCGAGTAAAATGGCACGTTTTATGCTCTTGTCGTACAATCTACTTTTTTATGCGTTAAGTGATACGGAACTGTTCGTGATTGAGTCCAACAGGTTTTAATTGTAATTAACAGTAAATCGTATCAGATAAGGAATTCACACTGTCCCTGTTGCAATGTCACTCCGTCTGACATAGTTCTGGATATCTATAAAAGCATCTATACTGTTGAAACGGTGCTTCTCGTTGAGATTACCGTGAAATGAAGACAAACTAGCGAGAGGTCGAATACAGCTGCGATACGCTTACGACTATTACTCAAAAAGTTGTCCATTTTTAGGGTTCCGTAGCCAAAATGGCAAAAACGGAACCCTTATAGTTTCGCCATGTCTGTCTGCCGCGGCTTTGCTCAGGGACTATCAACGCTAGAAAGCTGTAATTTTGCACGAATAAATATATATGTAAACAATGCCGACAAATTAAAAAATTTTTTTAGAGTACCTCCCATAGATGTGAAGTGGCGGTGTTTTTTTTTTCTCATCCAACCTTGTAGTGTGGGGTATCGTTGGATAGGTCTTTTTATAACCATTAGGGGGTTGCTAAAACGATTTTTCGATTCAGTGATTTGTTTGCATAATATTCAACTTTAAAGTGCAAATTTTAAATAAAATCGAGCCGGTGAGTGGAGAAACGTGAAAAAATTCAGGATGGTAGTAAGTATATCAAACTTACAAGGAAAACTTTAACGGTTAAGTTTTCTTCAGAATTATTAGTAGTTTAAGAGTAAATAGCAGCCTAAGGTATAAAATATACCTAAACTTGGAATATTCCGTACAAGATACGACATCCTTAGAAAAATATTACTTATTTTTTTTGTAATGGCTACGGAACCCTATTTCGGGCGTGTCCGACACGTTCTTTCCCGGTTTTTAAATTATTGAGTTGTCCACTTATTAAAAATTATATATATTTCCTGACGCTACTTCACCACAAAAAATTTGTAATATTGTTTTTAAATATATACAAAACCTTGTGGTAAAAGTGACAAAAAGTCAGATAAGTAATCCGTGTCGTTGGATCCAATAGATAGTTTCGATGTAAAGTACAATTCAATAGAATCTGTCAATTTTCTACATATTTAAGACACCCTATCGTGGGCACACTTGATTATATATGTCCCTGTTGTTGCAATTATCATCTAAAAGGAATCAAAAAAGAATAATAGTCACATCACAAAGCCTTAGCAGCGGTGTTTATATTAGTAGGCTAGAAGTGTCTACAGGATTGTCAGATTCTATTGAATTGGAGTTTAGTTACAAAATTACGATTTTTTTCCTCACAAGATTTCGTGACGTTTTGTTGGAATTAAAATGTTGGATTATTGATGTAGTTTATGTTTTATGATCTCGTCCTTAGGGTTAATAATTTCTTGACAAAACTGATTTCTTGTCAATTTGATGACGGGACAACTTTTTGAGAAATACTCTAATATCTGCCACAGCGGAGCGTGCAAAAATATCTGACGTCCTACCAGCCCTAGACATATTTAGAGTCATATCAGATATTTATGCACACTTTGTTGGTGCTGACTGTACGCTTGAGTGAGAGAAGGGTCCATATCGGCTCGCATATTTGTTGAAAGTCATAGGACCATTGTAATTTAGGGTGTAAATAAAGACGGGCAAACAGTTCCTGTGAATCGATCAACTCGATTATCGTAATAATTTGATGTAATGTCTTCTTTGTCATGCATAACTTTTTTTTAACCCCCGACGCAAAAAGAGGGGTGCTATAAGTTTGACCGCTATGTGTGTCTGTCTGTGGCACCGTACCTCTTAAACGGGTGGACCGATTTGAATGCGGTGTTTTTTTAATTTGAAATCGTTTTTTTTTAATTCTTGCCGCAAAAAGAGGGTGTTATAAGTAGACCGTAGTTCTCAAACGGCTGGGCAGTTTTTGATGCTGTTTTTTTTGCGTGAAAGTGAGTTCATTTCCGGTGGTTCTTAGCTGTGTTTGATAAAAATCGGTTCAGCCGTCTTTGATTGATCTTTGGAATGACATTATCGGAGATTTTTCAACTTTCCTAAGCTGAAAAGTCCCCGTAGAATTCGTTTATCGCTATGCCGTGGGAACTATGCATCTTTCCGGGATAAATACTATCCTATGTCCTTCTCCGGGACTCAAGCTATCTGTATACCGAATTTCATCTAAATCGGTTCAATGGTTTAGACCTGATGAAGTAACAAACAGATTTACAAAATCGTATTTATAAGCGTAGTGGCTAAGAAAGGGAAAAGCAGGCTGAAATGTGTGGTGCATGGGAGAAATTTGTGTCTAGACTCCTGTCCAGTGGTGGCGTAGGGGTTTGGCACACAGCATGGAATGCTGAGCACGCTGGGTTCGATTCCCAGCGCTGGTCTCTTTTTCTGTTTTTTTTCTGTGCATTCATGTTTCAGATTGAATTTTCGTTGAAAAAAATTTAGGACTTACAAGCACCGAATTCCTTCTAAACCGGTTCAATGGTTTTTGGTCATCGGTTCTATTGGAAGGAGGGTTATTTGAAATTGTGGCTGGCAACCCTAGTGTTATCGCATGTCGGGAAAATTTAGTTCCCACGGGATCCTCGAGGAACCCGTCTCAGCTGACGCAAGCTAATCTGGACCACGTCTGAACCGTTGTCGGTCCGTATCGACCACGTGTGTGCTAAAAATACAACTAATGCTATAATACAGCTGTGGCGTGTTGCGGATAGAGTCGAGTTTGGAAAGAAATATTGCGCAAGCGATAAATATATCGGTAGCTCCTTATGTATTAAGATTGTTTTTTTGGAATCTTTTTGTATTTTTTATTTCAATTCCAAATTTTTACTTTTACGGTCATCCCGTAAAACCTAAATTGAAAATACAAACTGGAATATAGCACGGATAAACCAGAAAAATAAGACCAGCACTGGGAATCGAACCCAGGTCCTCGGCATTCCGTGCCACGTGCTTTACCGCTACACCACTGCTGGACAACGGTACTCGGTGTTTACTCTTTATTGTTAAAAAAAACTTTTTAATTAAAAATTAAACCGCCGCAGAAACTGAAATACTATTACGAAGTGCACAATTCGAATTTCGTATCTTGCCGTCCCGCTGACGCTTCTATTGTTTAATGCGAGATTGAGAGAGACGGTACGATACGAACTTCGACTTTGGAATTTCGTATTAGCCCCCCAGGCAACCTAAAAATCGGAGTTTTTTAAGGAGGAAACTTCATAATATAAATCGTCTATCGATCGGCCATTGTTATCGGTCACTGCGAAATTATTTCTAACTTTTTTATCTAGAAGTATGTGTCACTTATCTCAATAACACTAACACTAGACGTAAACAACAATTTGGGAATGAAACTAACTAGATAATAAGATTGCCGCTGATAACTTTACAATTTTAATGAACTAAAATAATTTCCTTGCTCACCCGCGACCTTACGATAGCTAAGCTTATGCAAAATATGCGTGTTCATGCAGTTCCTCCACCTCCACACTGTAAGAACACACACAAATCACACAAACCCATCCATCACCACCACCACACTACACTGACGCGTTTCGAACTCAACCAGAGTTCGTCTTCAGAGTGACACAACCGTACGTGTGTGTTCTTACAGTGTGGAGGTGGAGGAACTGCATGAACACGCATATTTTGCATAAGCTTAGCTATCGTAAGGTCGCGGGTGAGCAAGGAAATTATTTTAGTTCATTGATATGGACCTCCGCAAAGTAACGCCTGATTCAATAAATTATTTACAATTTTAGTCGTTTCTAGCTCTTTTTAATCCTATTCAAAAAATCAATAATCCGACCGTCTTGAAAAATCTGGTTTGTTATTGTTGAAATAAATGTAAAACTTACAAACATAACGACTGACACTGACACGCAACAAAACCATACTAATATTATAAATGCGAAAGTGTGTGTGTTTGTATGTTTGTGTGTTTGTATGTTTGTCCGTCTTTCACGTGGAAACGGAGTGACGGATCGACGTGATTTTTGGTATAGAGATAGTTTATGGGCCAGAGAGTGAAATAGGCTACTTTTTATCCCGGAAAAATGCAGTTCCCGAGGGAACAGCGCGCGATAACAGAATACCACTCGGGCGAAGCCGCGGGCAAAAGCTAGTAAGAGATAAATAAAAAAACTTAGTTTTTACAGTTCTTTTACTAAATATATTTGCATTGAAAACGTCATAATTTAAGAACCTTTACACTGTTTAACTGCAAATATAAAATTATCATAATGCCTTGATTATCTTTTAAACAGTAAGAGTTTGACCCCTATTATAGTGTCTTAGAGAAAACCTTAATTTCACCTGTTACATACCATACGCCCTTAAGTTAACGGAAATCAAAAATAACACAATGTACATTAATTCAAAAGTGCATTATTATTTTAATTAAACAATTGCATTTAAATTGCACCACGTAGACTTCGACCGGTTTTCAATGCAAGTGCATGTGCATCTCATACATATAGATCATATGTTGACCTTCTAACTCCTCCCCACTTTAATGGAATAAGTGGTAGGGAAATGAGGTGCCGCTAGCACAATATGACTTTTTCTTCCATTCGTTTTTTTTCTAGCTTTGATTGCAAGCTTTTATTTAACTTGCAATATATGTATTATGTATGTATCTCTGTTGTATGTGCGGGACAAATCTTACAAGTTAAATTCGACCAACTTCCAGTGACTTGAAATTTGGCATACTTATGTAAATTGCGTGACAATACGATAAGTAATCTTTTTTTTTTTTTTTAATTTAACTGGATGGCAAACGAGCAAGTGGGTCTCCTGATGATAAGAGATCACCACCACCCATAGACACCTGCAACACCAGGGGGATTTCAGATGCGTTGCCAACCTAGAGGCCTAAGATGGGATACCTCAAGTGCCAGTAATTTCACCGGCTGTCTTACTCTCCACGCCGAAACACAACAGTGCAAGCACTGCTGTTTCACGGCAGGATTAGCGAGCAAGATGGTGGTAGCAATCCGGGCGGACCTTGTACAAGGTCCTACCACCTGCATCTGCCAGTGACATCCTCGTAGTCCGGCCTGGATCGTCTCCGCAGGGCGGAACTCTTCAACGGTTAATGGCATAGACTTGAAATTTGATACGGACTGTAGTTGAGACGATAATGCAACAGTCAATAAAAAGTTCAGTCGGCAAAAACAACCTTGTAATAAAAATTAAATTTTTAGCTCATCATCCCAGCCTATATACGTCCCACTGCTGGGCACAGGCCTCCTCTCAGAACAAGAGGGCTTGGGCCATAGTTCCCACTAGACATGTGCGCCGATCGAAAAATTGTCGGCGGCGGCGTCTGATGGTTTTTTGATCGGCGGCGGCGGCGTGATCGGCGTGAAATCGGCGTGGCCATAGATTGCGTATTTTTTGCCATAACTTTGCAAGTCCTGTTATCTGACGTCCGAAAATGTTTCTCATAATCATCGGGGTTCATAACATCACTAATCATACACCTTGTTTATACTAATATATTTTGTGTTCATTCAACTGAGCGGCAAAAAATCTGGCCCTCAAATGTATACATAAGGGTGGGCCAAATTTTGTGCCGCTGAGTATATATTTTTTAACACATTCGGCCCCAGTGACACAACGTCTGTGACTTTTTAGTTCTTACAAATACGTGTCACTGGCATAGAAGTGACTGCTGTGGAATATGCGTAGGCATAGTGTAAGAGCTTAGTGGATCGTTGCCGGGGCCGAACGTGCTAATCATAAGAGCTTATCCGCAATATTGAAATTCATAATGCGATTTCGGTCAATTTGACGTACATAGATTGGGTTCAGGGTCGAGGCGGAGCGTGTACTGGGGTACGTAGAGTTAACGCAGGTGTGCAAGTTTTGCGTGGCTGCGAGACGCCAGTACACCGTGGAGCCGAAGGAGGAGGAGGCGAGACCTAGCGGCAGAAGAAGCTATGGCTATACGCCAACTACAGGGCGGCCAGCTAAGCCCTCTGCGTAGCCATTGGCCAAACGAAAGGTGATAGCGCTCATACCTTTAGAGCCAAGGAAGAGGACGATTGCCCGGGGGGAGGTGGTTTTGGAAGTGTCTTTAAACATAGCCAACGCATTCAGCAACCTGACCTGGGAAACCATCAAGGAGGCGCTTATGTACCACAACGTGCCGGAGTACTTGTGCAGGGTACTAGTTTCATATCTCTCTGAGAGGGCGATCCGCTACCCCGCGCAAGGGAGAGTGGGTAGATTGGGAGATGTCGTGCGGCGTCCCCATGGATCAGTCTTAGAACAACTCCTGTGGAACATTGGTTAGGACTGGGTGCTGCGTGGCGCCAACTTGCGGGGGGTCGACGTGACTTGTTACGCCCACAATACCTTCGTCACAGCACGCGCGGTGCCACCTTCCGTGATGCGTCCTTGCTGGGCACCACCGGCGTGGCCCAAATCGTAAACCGGATACGGACTGAGACTAGATGTCGCCCTTCATAAGTCCGATCCATTTGTTTTTCATGGGCCTCGGAAGGCACCTCCTGTAAATGCCAGCATGGTAAAGTGGTGATGGCCATCTGCGGATGCCCTTTCCGCCCAGAACAAGACCCATCTGCAACCGCAGGGTAACGAGGGCGTACTGCACTGGCGGGCACCCCACCGTAGGAGTTAGACGCTGAGGTGCGGGCCAATGTCTACCGGCGGGTAGCCGAGGCGCGCTAGAGGGAAACGGCCGTGCAATGCGCTGGCCACTGGACCGTATCGGGAGTACGGCCCATCCTGCAGGGATGGGTCGAAAGAACATGGGGTGTTGTTTCCTTTCACCTAGCGCAGGTACTGTCGGGGCATGGCTGCTTCGACAAGTACTTGTGCAAAATCGCTAGGAGGGATGCAACACCAATGTGTCACCCACCAATGCGGCGGGGCAGAAGATACGGTGCAGCACACGCTGCAGGTGTGTCTCCCCTTTGATGAACAACGAGGAAGCCTCATGGTAGTGGTTGGGAATGACGCTTCACTGCCAGCTGTCATTAAATCCATGGTGTGAGGCGGAGCGTGAGCGCGAAGAGGATCCAACCTCTCAGCCTATGGACCTCTGGTTATAACTATAACCGTTGGAACGTAGAATTGAAATGATTTAATATAATTTAATACATAATAATCAAATATGGCAAGTAATTAGCAAAGAAGTTGGTACTACTTTAAAATTAATAAAAATTTCGCCACGCCGATTATACGCCGACCAATTTCATCGGCGGCGGCGGCGTGCAAAAATCGTCGGCGGCGGCGGCGCGGCGGCGCGGCGCACATGTCTAGTTCCCACGCGGGCCCATTGCGGATTGGGAACTTCACACACACCATTGAATTGCTTCGCAGGTTTGTGTAGGTTTCCTCACGATGTTTTCCTTCATCGCATAGCTCGTGGTAAATTTCAAATGTAATTCCGCACATGAATTTCGAAAAACTCAGAGGTACGAGCCGGGGTTTGAATCCACGACCCTCTGCTTGAGAGGCGATAGGTCAAACCACTAGGCCACCACGGCTTATGGGAAATTTTTAGCTAAAACTTATTAACTCCATTTATCTTTACCGTAAAGCAAACTAGTCTAGAAGTGGTCGATCGAACGGTACAATGTAACGCAACTTGCGCGATTTTGCTTGCAGATCTAAATCGGGCCTTGAGAGCCTTGCGAGGGTGGTACTTTGCCCACGCGTGGGCCGGCCGTCACTTTTACAAGCCATCACGTTCTACCGGCTTTCTGTATTTGCATTATCTATTTATAGCGCGGTCTTGAGCTTGGTGACGGAATAGGTCGCATCGCTTTAGGCCGGTGTCTTTAATAAATATTTAAGGGGGGGGGGGCTCCCATACAACAAACGTGATTGTTTTGCTTGATATTAATAACGGCAACAGTTAGACGCTTAAAATATTCACAGAATGTTTAGTTGTGTATAATCACTTTAAATATAAACAATTAAATTACACACATACACACACACACACAAACATCACGCCTGTATTCCCAAATGGGGTAGGCAGAGCACACGAAACGTTACCGCTTCGGATCCACTTTTAGCCATATTAAGTTTTAAGTTTGACAAATACGGTACAACAGTGACAGGTTGCTAGCCTGTCGCCTACGGTATACCTTAACCTATATCCTCAGTCGCCTCTTACGACATCCACGGAAGAAATGGTGAAGTGTAATTCTGACCCGACACCACACGAACATATAAACACAGACAATTAAATTTTTTTGCTAATGTCTAACGTTGTATAGATAATGGTGCGGAACCCTGCGTGCGCGAGTCCGAGTCGCACTTGACCGGTTTTTATTTATTACACACCTACGGAACTAATAACACTAACATGAGTGCATGGGGCCTTGCACTTTGTCGCGGCAAGGCTCCAAAGCTGCGCCAGACCTCCCGAGCGGCGATTTACGCCTACACGCTGTTATAAATATTGTCGCTCGCGCACACTTGCAGTTGGTATAGTCCACCAAGAAATTGGTTTACCACGCAAAGGTTTAATGTCATTTGTAGTGCTTTAACGTCAAAGCCTATTTTCATTCACAAGTCAATATGATCCTTATTGTTTTACTAGCTTTTGCCCGCGTGGAATTCGGTTATTGCGCGCTGTTCCCTCGGGAACTATGTGCATTTTTCCGGGATAAAAAGTAGCCTATGTCATTCTCTGGCCCATAAACTATCTCTATGCCAAAAACCACGTCGATCCGTCGCTCCGTTTCGACGCGAAAGACGAAAAACATACAAACACACACTTTCGCATTTATAATATTAGTATGGATTTCTAAAGCACTTTCTTGGTCGACCATACACTACTTTAGTCCTAGAAATTTACTTAATTAATTAGTATTTATTAAATGAACCCTCTTTACAACTTTCCCTACGGAAAATCCATACAAATTTGATCAAAATGGAAAACCGCGAGGGTTAAAATCTGCTAACTCAAAAACGCACCTTAACCCAACGGAATAGAGTTAATTTCACAAAAGCATTGGTTCTCAAATTTTTTAAAATTGATGCCTTGTTCTAGGGCTTCCGTCAATTTAGAGAAGGAAATTCACTTAAAGGTTTTCTGTGGAGCTGAAATGAGCTTTATTGTGTGAGGGATAGAGTCGGGGATGGCGGTGATTGGCGGTGCGTGCGGGTACTTGTCAATATAAGTGTCGTGATACTTTAATCTTTGTGCACGTGCGCGGTGGAAAAAAAATGTGACCAACTTAGAAAAGTTGAATATCCCTTGATATTTATTTTCATTTTAAAGTTTAATAATTTCAAAAACGGCTCGTAAACATAGCCAAGAACTATCAAACTCGTTTTTGCGTAAAAAAAACTGAAATCAGTGGATTCGTTTGAGAGCTACGATAACAAAAAAACTGCATTCATAAATTAAAAAAAAACCTGTACTCAGCTCGGGAATCGAACCCGGACGTTATTAATTAAAAACATTATTAAAAACATGTAATACCAAGGACCATATATACTTATATATGGTATATATGGTTCTTGGTAATACAAACATTTTATTAATTCTAGATATCGTATTTCATAGTAACATTTATTGCTTATGACCTACGCTACCGATATCGAAATAGAAATAATTTAAGTTTATTTTTCAAAACGACCGGATTCGATTCCCGATTTTTTTTTTTTTTTTTTGTTTCTAAAATCGATGACATAGTTCCTATGAACTAGACATGTGCGCCGATCGAAAATTGTCGGCGGCGGCGTCTGATGGTTTTTTGATCGGCGGCGGCGGCGTGATCGGCGTGAAATCGGCGTGGCCATAGATTGCGTATTTTTTGCCATAACTTTGCAAGTCCTGTTATCTGACGTCCGAAAATGTTTCTCATAATCATCGGGGTTCATAACATCACTAATCATACACCTTGTTTATACTAATATATTTTGTGTTCATTCAACTGAGCGGCAAAAATCTGGCCCTCAAATGTATACATAAGGGTGGGCCAAATTTTGTGCCGCTGAGTATATATTTTTTAACACATTCGGCCCCAGTGACACAACGTCTGTGACTTTTTAGTTCTTACAAATACGTGTCACTGGCATAGAAGTGACTGCTGTGGAATATGCGTAGGCATAGCGTAAGAGCTTAGTGGATTGTTGCCGGGGTTGAATGTGCTAATCATAAGAGCTTATCCGCAATATTGAAATTCATAATGCGATTTCGGTCAATTTGACGTACATAGATTGGGTTCAGGGTCGAGGCGGAGCGTGTACTGGGGTACGTAGAGTTAACGCAGGTGTGCAAGTTTTGCGTGGCTGCGAGACGCGAGTACACCGTGGAGCCGAAGGAGGAGGAGGCGAGACCTAGCGGCAGAAGAAGCTATGGCTATACGCCAACTACAGGGCGGCCAGCTAAGCCCTCTGCGTAGCCATTGGCCAAACGAAAGGTGATAGCGCTCATACCTTTAGAGCCAAGGAAGAGGACGATTGCCCGGGGGGAGGTGGTTTTGGAAGTGTCTTTAAACATAGCCAACGCATTCAGCAACCTGACCTGGGAAACCATCAAGGAGGCGCTTATGTACCACAACGTGCCGGAGTACTTGTGCAGGGTACTGGTTTCATATCTCTCTGAGGGCGATCCACTACCCCGCGAAGGGAGAGCGGGTAGATTGGGAGATGTCGTGCGGCGTCCCCATGGATCAGTCTTAGAACAACTCCTGTGGAACGTTGGTTAGGACTGGGTGCTGCGTGGAACTGGCGCCAACTTGCGGGGGGTCGACGTGACTTGGTACGCCCACAATACCTTCGTCACAGCACGCGCGGTGCCACCTTCCGTGATGGTCCTTGCTGGGCACCACCGGCGTGGCCCAAATCGTAAACCGGATACGGACTGAGACTAGATGTCGCCCTTCATAAGTCCGAACCATTTGTTTTCATGGGCCTCGGAAGGCACCTCCTGTAAATGCCAGCATGGTATAGTGGTGATGGCCATCTGCGGATGCCCTTTCCGCCCAGAACAAGACCCATCTGCAACCGCAGGGTAACGAGGGCGTACTGCACTGGCGGGCACCCCACCGTAGGAGTTAGACGCTGAGGTGCGGGCCAATGTCTACCGGCGGGTAGCCGAGGCGCGCTAGAGGGAAACGGCCGTGCAATGCGCTGGCCACTGGACCGTATCGGGAGTACGGCCCATCCTGCAGGGATGGGTCGAAAGAACATGGGGTGTTGTTTCCTTTCACCTAGCGCAGGTACTGTCGGGGCATGGCTGCTTCGACAAGTACTTGTGCAAAATCGCTAGGAGGGAGGCAACACCAATGTGTCACCCACCAATGCGGCGGGGCAGAAGATACGGTGCAGCACACGCTGCAGGTGTGTCTCCCCTTTGATGAACAACGAGGAAGCCTCATGGTAGTGGTTGGGAATGACGCTTCACTGCCAGCTGTCATTAAATCCATGGGTGTGAGGCGGAGCGTGAGCGCGAAGAGGATCCAACCTCTCAGCCTATGGACCTCTGGTTATAACTATAACCGTTGGAACGTAGAATTGAAATGATTTAATATAATTTAATACATAATAATCAAATATGGCAAGTAATTAACAAAGAAGTTGGTGCTACTTTAAAATTAATAAAAATTTCGCCACGCCGATTATACGCCGACCAATTTCATCGGCGGCGGCGGCGTGCAAAAATCGTCGGCGGCGGCGGCGCGGCGGCGCGGCGCACATGTCTACTATGAACAGATCTTCGTATGTCTGATAGTTTCAGACTTTCCCATACTGACCGATCTAAATGGGCCACTACAATACAACCCCACACACAACCCACAACAAACATTGATATTCCTTTTATTATTCCTCCTTTTAGTGCGTATGCATTCAATCATAACAGTCGACCATACATTTAAAACATGTCAACGTCAGTCCTATCACCTTGTAAATACTACTATCTCTTGAGGTCATGATAGTCATTCGTTACACTGTCATATGCTGGTTATTTATGATCTAAAAGGTCTAAATTTGACATTACATGTGTTAAAATATTATTCGAGAATGTGTCATTCTGAGCATTACTTATATATATAAGTAAACTATGCCAACAAAATGGTACAATTAAAAATTAAAAAAATAAATTTTTTAGGGCAACTTCCATAGACGTAAAGTGGGGGTGATTTTTTTTTCTCATCCAAACCTATAGTTTGGGGTATCGTTGGATAGGTCTTTTAAAACTATTACGGGTTTGCTAAGACCTCGATAAAGACTTCGATTCAGTGATTTGTTTGCGAAATATTCAACTTTAAAGTGCAAATTTTCATTAAAATCGAGCGTCCCCCCCCCCCTCTAAAATCTAAACTGGTGGGTGGAAAAATTTGAAAAAATTTAGGATGGTAGTAAATATATCAAACTTTCAAGGAAAACTATAACGGCTAAGTAAACTTGGAAGATTCCGTATAAAATACGAAATCGTTAGAACCCTGCTTTCAAATTAAAACCGGCCAAGAACGTGTCGAACACGCCCGAAATAGGGTTCGGTAGCCATTACGAAAAAATTAAGTAATATTTTTTCTAAGGATTTCGTATTTTATACGGAATCTTCCATAGTTTAGGTATATTTTATACCTTAGGCTGCTATTTACTCTTAAACTACTAATAATTTTCAAGCAAACTTAACCGTTATAGTTTTCCTTGAAAGTTTGATAAACTTACTACCATCCTGAATTTTTTTAAATTTTTCTACCCACCGGTCAAGATTTTTAGGGGGGGGGGGACGCTCCATTTTAATGAAAATTTACACTTTAAAGTTGAATATGAAGCAAACAGATCACTGAATCGAAAAATCCTCTTAGCAAACCCCTAATGTGGTATAGGCTTAAACGATACCCCACACTATAGGGTTGGATGAGAAAAAAAATCCGTTTTTGCCATTTTGGCTCCGGAACCCTAATAAAGGATAGTTCTCTCTTTTTCCTAAACGCACGCACGCGCACGCGCACCTAATTTAAGAAGTAGGCGTAAGTCATTAAGAGCTTTAGACATTATGGGAATAATCGGTTTTGACATTCTGTTATACTAGGAACACGTTAATAAGATGGCTGTGTAACGCCTGTAACGAACCGGAATCATTTATGAAAAACTTTGTTTGTTTCAGATCAAAACCAACATGGCCGCGACCCGCGTCCAATGAACTCGTGATAGACCCCGTAAACCGTTCCTCTAGTATAACGTCAATTAACCAAAGCCTAGTGCTATTTACCAAAGCTAGCTTAAGAATCGGCTCAGCCTAAGATGTCGAATCACATGCCTATATACAGCCAAGTCGTACCCAAATCTCAGTATCGCAAGAAAACTAATACAAGGGAACGACCTCAGAACTTAGCTAGAACTGACTTCGATCCCCTTAATTATAATCACGGTGGTAACTTCCAACTGTTGAACGCCCCTTTGGATGTTAAGATGGAAAGAGAAAGGGATAAGAAGGAGAGGAAGGAGACTAGAAGGCGCACGCAGAGGGTGGAGGGGAGTGATGGGAAGGTTGAGGCGTATTTGAGGCAGAACCAGGTCAGCATGAGGCAGCAGCAGCATAGGCATTCGGCTGTGAGGCAGGCCGAGCATAGAGTCAATTTAAGGTAAGACTCTATCGATGTTTATGTATATCAGAGAGACCATTTTGAAAACCCCGACGCAAAAACCTGATTTCAAATAAAAAAACCGCATTCTAATCGGTCCACTCGTTTAAGAGCTACGGTGCCGCAGACAGACACACAGACGCACATAGCGGTCAAACTTATAACACTTTTTGCGTCGTGGGTTAAAAAAAAAGAGTGGTGTTATAAGTTTGACCGCTATGTGTGTCTGTGTGTCTGTCTGCGTGAACCGATTTGACTACGGTTTTATTTCATTAAGTGTATTTATTTATATGTTATATTATATACCTATTCCTTTCTTTTCACTGTGCATAAATTACTGTTTGCCTATCTTAAAGTTTTCCTTTCCTGTTTAGGTTAGCTTGAAAAGATCCCTTTTAGGGATAAGTTTGCCTTTGTACTCTTTTTGTTTTGTTGTTTTCTTTTTGTATTATTTTTGTTTTATGTACAATAATGTATTTACATACATACATTCGGAACATTTATGGAAAATATACCTTATTGTATTATACTTGTATGTTACGAGCATTTTGTTTTGTTAATTCCAGATCGTTACCTCTGAACGAGAACGCGCCAGCTCGCAGCCACGACCGAACTCCGACCGAGAGGCATCGGGGTGATCGGGGCTTGCACGAGCGAGAGCGGGACGGCAGAGAGCACCGGCGTGAGCGGGAAAAGGACAGGGATAGGGAGAACGCGGAGTTTGATGGTGAGTGTTACTGTTACCGAGTGTGTTACAGCTGGATACAGGATTACTCTCAAAATTTTCGAATGAGAGAACTGAAGCTCGGCTGATCGGTATCGGGGCTTGCATGAGCGAGAGCGGGACAGCAGAGAGCACCGACGCGAGCGGGAACAGGGAATAGCGAGAACGCCGAGTTTGACGGTGATGTTTGCTGTTACCGACTGTGTTACTGTTGATGGATTTTGCTTGTTTCATCGCTCCCTATAATGCTGTCTCTGATTATTAAGCCCTATTAAACAGAGATAGTATCACACATATTTGACACATAAAATAACAGTAACTTTACAGAGTGACCACCAACCGGAAAAAGTGTTGCCAGGCCTCCCACCGGACTGACGAAATCGTAAAAGTTGTGGGCAACTGGTGCATGCAAAGTGCGTGTTGCCGTTGATTGTGGCGTTGGAGGACGATGAACAGAGTAGTGAACTAAGTCTTTGATGTTTTTTTTTCTTTTCCAGGCACCCCACTAACCCCGCCATCGTCTCGTCCTGTCCGCAAGTCGTCGTCGGCGCATCGAGTGACAGAGACCATATCCACTGACAAGCGACGGTTCTTCTGTCGCGAATGGGCCTTCCAAAAGATAGCACATTGTTTAGAGCAACGGCCTGTCAGCAAAACCTGCGGGGCGCTTATATTAGGTAAGATCTTAAGACACTAGCGCCATCTAGTATTGAATAGATGAACTTCTACGACGAACTGAGAACTTGCGTTTGGTAATGATTGGCAGAGACCATGTCTACTCTTCAGTGACAGTTCTGTCGCGACGCGAATGGGCCTTCCAAAAGATAGCGCATTACTTAAAGCAACGCCCTGTGTCTTCATGACCCCTTTAGAAGACTTTAAGACACTAGCGCCATCTAGTGCTGAATAGGTGCGCAAAAAGTGAAATTAATTTCAACTAATGCACGGTTTCAGGTGATGCCGGCAGCGGCAAAACTGCTCTGTGCCAGGAGTTGAGTGAACCGGGCCAGGGTCCCCAGGCAAGACAACAGAGGGCGCTGAACAGGCGATTGCTCGCTCGCCACTTCTTGCAGGTGAGCTGCATTTTTTAAAATCTCCAAAATCACTATGACAACATACCATCCCTTAAATTTAGGTAATTGCCGTGGCAATTTAGTAAAATCTCAGAATTTTAGTTCAACTGCTCGATCTAATGATTACGCGTACGAAACCGCGGTTATACTAGTTTTTAATAAATACTTTTTTTTCTAGGGGCACAGCGAGAGCAGCCTCCGTCCGGGCGAGTTCATCCGTTCCCTGGCCATGCAGATACTGAGTCATTCGTCGCGCCGCGCCCGCGCCGACACCAGCGACAGGGACGCCTCGCCGCGCGACTGCGACGGGTGAGTGACGGGACGAGACTCGCGAGGCAAGTGACGAGACGAGGCGCGACTCGCGAGGCGGGTCACGAGAAGTGTCCGCGCCCGCGCCGACACCAGCGACCGGACGCCTCGCCGCGCGACTGCGACGGGTGAGTGACGGGACGAGACTCGCGAGGCAAGTGACGAGACGAGGCGCGACTCGCGAGGCGGGTCACGAGAAGTGTCCCGCGCCGCGCCGACACCAGCGACCGGGACGCCTCGCCGCGCGACTGCGACGGGTGAGTGACGGGACGAGACTCGCGAGGCAAGTGACGAGACGAGGCGCGACTCGCGAGGCGGGTCACGAGAAGTGTCCGCGCCCGCGCCGACACCAGCGACCGGGACGCCTCGCCGCGCGACTGCGACGGGTGAGTGACGGGACGAGACTCGCGAGGCAAGTGACGAGACGAGGCGCGACTCGCGAGGCGGGTCACGAGAAGTGTCCGCGCCCGCGCCGACACCAGCGACCGGGACGCCTCGCCGCGCGACTGCGACGGGTGAGTGACGGGACGAGACTCGCGAGGCAAGTGACGAGACGAGGCGCGACTCGCGAGGCGGGTCACGAGAAGTGTCCGCGCCGCGCCGACACCAGCGACCGGGACGCCTCGCCGCGCGACTGCGACGGGTGAGTGACGGGACGAGACTCGCGAGGCAAGTGACGAGACGAGGCGCGACTCGCGAGGCGGGTCACGAGAAGTGTCCGCGCCCGCGCCGACACCAGCGACCGGGACGCCTCGCCGCGCGACTGCGACGGGTGAGTGACGGGACGAGACTCGCGAGGCAAGTGACGAGACGAGGCGCGACTCGCGAGGCGGGTCACGAGAAGTGTCCGCGCCCGCGCCGACACCCAGCGACCGGGACGCCTCGCCGCGCGACTGCGACGGGTGAGTGACGGGACGAGACTCGCGAGGCAAGTGACGAGACGAGGCGCGACTCGCGAGGCGGGTCACGAGAAGTGTCCGCGCCCGCGCCGACACCAGCGACCGGGACGCCTCGCCCGCGCGACTGCGACGGGTGAGTGACGGGACGAGACTCGCGAGGCAAGTGACGAGACGAGGCCGCGACTCGCGAGGCGGGTCACGAGAAGTGTCCGCGCCCGCGCCGACACCAGCGACCGGGACGCCTCGCCGCGCGACTGCGACGGGTGAGTGACGGGACGAGACTCGCGAGGCAAGTGACGAGACGAGGCGCGACTCGCGAGGCGGGTCACGAGAGTGTCCGCGCCCGCGCCGACACCAGCGACCGGGACGCCTCGCGCGCGACTGCGACGGTGAGTGACGGACGAGACTCGCGAGGCAAGTGACGAGACGAGGCGCGACTCGCGAGGCGGGTCGCGAGAAGTGTCCGCGCCCGCGCCGACACCAGCGACCGGGACGCCTCGCCGCGCGACTGCGACGGGTGAGTGACGGGACGAGACTCGCGAGGCAACTCGTGAAACCAGGCGTGAAGTGTGAGTGGACGGGTAATCGTGATTATGATTGGTTTTTTGGAGTCTTTTTGTATTTTTTATATTAAAAAAAAGAAAAAAAAAAACGTTACGTGTTACGTAAAAGTAACAAATTTGGAGTTGAAATAATAAATACAAAAAGACTCCAAAAAACCAATCATAATTTGATTGCTTAGTAGCGACATCTCTTGTCTGGGTGAGCGGTTGGTTCCGAAAGAGTGTGACGTCTCTCGATGAGAGCGGAACATAGATGTCGCTAGTGCTGCTGCATAAGTAGCGTAGTAGAAATAAGCAACCTGAGATATGTATGCATAGGAAAAATTCGTGTCTAAATTCCTGTCCAGCGGTGGTGTAGGGGTTATAGCACGCAGCACGGATTGCTGAGGACCTTGGTTCGATTCCCAGCGCTGGTCTCTTTTTCTGGTTTTTCTGTGCATCCATGTCTCAGTTTGTATTTCGTTTCGCGCTCTCGCTTCGGGAGCGGTTCTTTGGACACTGATACTGAGCCACTCGTCCCACTTATACGGTAGTGGTAAGCCCATATTTACACTCGCGCGAGTGACGAGTCGCGACTCGCGAGGTAAGTCATATGTAGAGAGCGGATTTGAAGTAGCGATTACAAGTTTAATATGGATCGAAAGTAAGTATTTATTTTTCATATCAACTGTACAAAGGTTATCGACACAAAGGATTTATTTACTTTTCTTTACATGTAGTTTGTTGCAAGAATAACATTTATTGAATTTTATTATCTATAAGATTGCATTGCGGTAAGTAAGTAATAAGATGAATGTAACACCAATAAACAACATGATATTTAATAAATAAATCTATCTATCTAACCAATCGCACTAGTCATGTCCATATTAAACTTGTAATCGCTACTTAAAATCCGTGCTTTAGTCATCTGTGTGTGGTAGTGAAACAATTTTTTGTTTTCGCAGACGCAATTCCGAGGAGGAACGCCTGATAAACCGCTTCCAGGAGCTCGGAGACGATGGTGAAGAGAGTTCGAAGCCGCTGCTTGGCGACAGCGAGGACCAGCGCACGGACGAAGAGGACAGCTGCGGCCGTCGCACTCGCACTATAGACCGGATACACGAGCGGGAGGCCTACCTGGACTCTATGGTGGGGGACGCGCGGCTCACTAGGGTCGAGGATGTGAGTACAGACAGACAAGGCGAAGAAACTGAATCACGTAGTCAACGTCATAAATAAGTGATCACTTTTGTACCTTGTCACTTTAACGTCATGTTTGAAAAGCCATACGAAATCATGTAACGACTGAAAGCGACAAGGTAAAAAAGTGATCATTTATTTATGACGTTGACTGTACCAGGGTGCGACCTGTTCGTTATCAATTCCGCTATTATTTCTAGCTGCAAACTACCAGAAAATATCAAGTTACTTGAAAGTCTTATCCATCTTATGATTTCCTCGCCATACGCATCCATCGGTTGCTCATTGAACATTTGTATTAATTTTACAGCTGCCAGAAATCCTCCCCCGCACCAGCGTGAAACCAACGAACCCGTTCGAAACCGATGACAAAGAGAACCCAGATTTCCGCTTATACGAGAACCACGAGAACCTGTTTCTAAGGAACATATCCCAGCGTCAATCTAAAGAGATACGCAACTCCCGACTCTTAAGGCAAAGCTCTGAGCCTTTATCTGAGAAGAAACC
The DNA here is from genome assembly GCF_025370935.1 of Choristoneura fumiferana. Classification (NCBI taxonomy): domain Eukaryota; kingdom Metazoa; phylum Arthropoda; class Insecta; order Lepidoptera; family Tortricidae; genus Choristoneura; species Choristoneura fumiferana. The sequence continues at coordinate 4,129,724 of NC_133499.1, forward strand.
TAGTGTTTTACAGAAGAGTCTTTCCACAGAACAGAAGTCCGACAGCAGCGAAAACGAGAAAACGAATAGTCCACCTAAATCTAGAATACCTATATCCAACTTCCGATACCCCAACAAAAGCGAGCTCAAACCGAATTCAGTGGAAAACTCCCCGCAGAAACATAAAGAAGAGAAAGAGCTGCCGGAGTATCAGAACGTGTTAGAGAGGGAAGAGAAAGTGGAGATAGAAGAGCCTGTGAGAGAACAGAAGAAGGAGGACGACCCTCCGCCGATACCTTCCCTCCCTGTCAGTCCTAGAACGTTGATAGCCAACGCGTATTACGACAAGCTGTTGGCCGAGCCGGAGATTCAACAGGCGCTGTTGCCTCATAATCTAGAGAAGAATCCCGATGAGTGTTTCAAGAAGGCATTGCTGTTTCCTCTCTTGGAGATAGATCCGCCGAAACAGTGTTTATTTTTGCTTGTTGATGCTGTTGATGAAGGCGCGTTGAATGGTAAGATTTGAATTAATTCTTAGTTTTTAACCCGCGACACAAAAAGAGGGGTGTTTTAAGTTTGACCGCTGTGGCACCGTAGCTCTTAAACGGGTGGACCGATTTGAATGCGTTTTTTTTAAATTTGAAAGCAGGTTTTCTAGGGATGGTTCTCAGACATGTTTTATCAAAACGACGAGCTTTATTTAAATGACCGGGTGGCTTAGTGGTTAGAGAACCTGACTATGAAGCTTGAGGTCCCGGGTTCGATTCCCGGCTGGGGCAGATATTTGTATGAATAATACGAATGTTTGTTCTCGGGTCTTGGGTGTTTAATATGTATTTATCTATATAAGTATGTTTATCCGTTGCCTAGTATCCGTAGTACAAGCTTTGCTTAGTTTGGGACTAGGTCAATTGGTGTCAAGTGTCCTATGATATTTATTATTTATTCAGTCGTTTTTGAGATTTTGAATTTTGAAGTGACAACTTTTTGTTGGTTAGGTTAGGTTATTATTTGACTTGCAATGTATGTATACGGTATGCATGTACGGGTCGAAACTTACAACTGAATTTTGACGTACTTCCAGTAGTCAGATTGACTTGTTCTGGTGAGAATACAATAAATAAATAAATAAATATCACGGGACAATTCACACCAATTGACCTAGTCCCAAAGTAAGCTTAGCAAAGCTTGTGTTATGGGTACTAAGCAACGGATAAATATAATTATATAGATAGATACATACTTAAATACATAGTAAACACCCAAGACCCGAGAACAAACATTCGTATTTTTCATAAAAATATCTGCCCCGACACAATAATCCGGTAGTGAGATGAGCTCTGGTTGAGTTCGAAACGCGTCAGCGTAGTGTGTTGGTGGTGATAGATGGGTTTGGATGTGTTCTTACAGTGTGGAGGTGGAGGAGCTCCATGAACACACATTTCTTGCATAAGGTCTAAGCTATCTTAAGGTCTCGGATGAGCAAAGTAATTGTTTTAGATCACTGATCCTCCGCAAAGTAACGCCTGATTCAATAAAATATTACAATTATTTTTGTCAACAGTTCAATGCTGTAACGAGAGCGAGGGTGCCCGCACGGTGGCAGCTCTGCTGTCGCGGCACCAGCACCTGTTTCCCCAATGGCTGCTGCTGGTCTGCTGCGCCAGAAGACACTGCAAGAGTCTCACCAAGATGTTCACGGGTATGTCTCAGACACGGGGTAAAGCCGGACAAACGCGTGTCGCATTTAGGGCCTGTTGTTTGATCAGTAGTTAAAGATACTAATAGTCAAATTTCCTTTGAAATGCGTTAACTATTGTTATGTTTCCCATACAGTTTAACTATTAGTTTGTTTAACTACTTATCAAACAACAGGCCCTTAGGCGTCTAGGCCAATGCTGTAACGACAGCGAGGGCGTTAATACCGTCGCAGCTCTTCCCGCAGTGGCTGCTGCCAGTCTGCTGCGACAGGAGACACTGCAAGAGTCACCAAGATGTTCAGGGGTACGCTCCAAATGCGGGTAAAATCAGACAAGCGCGTGTAGGACTAGGGAATCTGACCAATGCTGTAACGAGAGCGACGGTGCAAGAGTCTCACCAAGATGTTCACGGGCATGCCATTCAATTCAAATCATTTATTTTCATGTAACAAAGACATAATATATTAGTAAATACACTTAAGAAGGGCATTAGACATGGGGTAAAATCGGACAAGCGCTTGTCAGACTCGGGCGTCTAGGGCGCCCGTACCATCATAGCTCTGCTGTCGCCATTGGCATGCATTGGGTCGATTCCAGGGAGGCAGTTGCTAGTTTGCGCCGCGGCAGCGTGCCAGCAGCACTAGCGCTGCCTTACCTGCTACCTACTCAATGCACGCCATAGGTGGTCGCGGCACCAACATCTGTTCCATTTCTCTGGCACTGCAAGAGTCACCCCAAGATGTTCACGAGTGTGCCCCAGCCGCGGGTAAAACCCGGACTAGACTAGAGATGCATCGGATATCCGGCCAGTATTCGGTATCCGCGGTTTGGCAAGTGTAGGACGTCCACCAACGAGATAGATGGATGATCTGGTAGCCGCGGGTTCAAGGTGGATGCAGGCAACCGAAGCAATTGGAGGTCTATGCCCAACAGTGGACGTCCTCCTGTTGGTATGATGATTCGGCCTATCCTAACACTATTTTACTATTCGGTCGAAATTAATGGATTCAGAGAAAAAAAGATTTCTCACAAACAATACATTACATATTTACAATGATGTTTAAACTATTATGCAAGCTAATTTGGATACGTGACAGATATCTGTTACGCCATGTTTGTTTTGTCCACGTAAACAGAGACGGCATCACATTTATTTATCACATAAAGTTTACCAACCAATGTATGGTGAAACAGATGCCGTGTTATCTTACGCGGTGATGTTCGCTATAGCATTCGCTGTTTCTTTCTACCCCCGTGTGACAGAAAGAAATGGTGAAAAATTGTATTAGGGGTCATTCAAGTATTACGTAAGCACCAAAGGGGGTGGGAGTCTTTGCTTTGCTTATTTTAACCCCCGTCCCCCGACGCAAAAAGAGGGGTGTTATAAGTTTGACCGCTATGTGTGTCTGTATGTCTGTCTGTGACATCGTAGCTCTTAAACGGGTGGACCGATTTTAAAGCGGTTTTTTTATTTTAAAGCAGATTTTCTAGCGATGGTTCTTAGACATGTTGTATCAAAATCAGTTTAGCAGCTTTTGAGATATTGAACTTTGAAGTGACAAAGTTGGAAAACTTTTTGTTGGTTAGGTTATTTATTGATGAAATGGAGGCCGGGGGGGTCTAGATGGTGCTTACGTCAGCAATATTTATTTATTATTTCTTGTTCAAAATGTAGTAGGTTTTAATTCAAGTAAATATGGCTACCCTACTTGCAACAAATCCACATGAATAACAATAAAGAGACCTGAATATATTTAAAAATATATATTCCAATATTTACGTAAGCAGAGGGAGGGGGGGGGGTTAAAATGACTAAAATCCTGCTTACGTAATACTTGAATGAGCCCTTAGACGATAAGTGCCTTTAATCATCATCATCATCAGCCGGAAGACGTCCACTGCTGAACGAAGGCCTCCCCTTTAGAACGCCACAATGAACGACAATTCGCTACTTGTTGCAACTCTCACGATGTCGTCACTCCACCTGGTGGGAGGTCTGCCAACGCTTCGTCTTCCGTTTCGTGGTCGCTCGAGGACTTTTCTCCCCCGACGGTTATCTGTCCTTCAAGCAATTTGGCTCGCTCATCGCCACTTCAGCTTGTATATTTTTGACCCATTACTTTTTTCAGGTTTCAGGAAGATAACTTTGGATGAATTGCAGCGAGCGCACGTCAGTGCGGACGTCCAGCGTTACGTGCTGTCTAGACTCGATACAGAACCTAGACTCAGGTATTATAAAGAGCAACAATAACCTAACCAACTTTATCCCCACCTTATACGTACAATTGACAAGATTTCATTTTTTAATACAGGAATCGAAAGAGTTTTGCCTCCTGAACATGGGAAAATATTTATTATAATTGATTTCTCCATATTTAAAAAAATACAAAAAAATGAAAAAATATGTCTGAATTTGCCAATACTACCACATAATAGATGTTTCCTTTGCCTTTTTCACTAGAAAAGGAGCTGTCATCATTTCATCAACGTCTCTATGCAACGTCTACGTCAGATTTACGTGATCTTTTTTTTAAGAGACTAGACAAAAGTAATGGATCTATTGTGTGGTAGTTTTGGAGTTATGCCCTTTTAGAATAAGCACATCTTAAAAAAAATGTAATAAATTAATTAATAGTTGTAGTGAAATTTTAAAAATATCAGCGTTTTTCTCTTTCCAAACATAATACAGAGAACGAATCAAATTATAGTCTTAGAAATATGAAATCTTGTCAATTTAGGGCTTGAATAAATAAAAAATATGTATTATATAGTGCAGTCAGTTTCAAAAGTAGCGGATCACTTTTTTACTTTATCGTATTGGCACATTTGTCAAATCTGTATGTTTTTTTTTATTCGACTGGGTGGCAAACGAGCATGTGGGTCTCCTGATGGTAAGAGGTCACCACCGCCCATAAATATCTGCAACACCAGGGGTACGAGTATTGCAGATGCGTTGCCAACCTAGAGGTCTAAGATGGGATACCTCAAGTGCCAGTAATTTCACCGGCTGTCTTACTCTCCACGCCGAAACACAACAGTGCAAGCACTGCTGCTTGACGGCAGGATTAGCGAGCAAGATGGTGGTAGTAATCCGGGCGGACCTTGCACAAAGTCCTACCACCTGCTGGTCTTTAGAGGTTGATTAATAATAATAATAATAACGATTAATAGTTACAACTACAAATCAATCAAGTGTTTCGATTTCATTATGTTCTCATTATACGATTCAGGGGACAGAATTTACCAAGATCAAGATGGACTGTTCCCGTCATTTGGCATAAACTCAGCATGACATGTTTTTTGACAGAGCTAGGGTGTCAAGTGATTCGACGGCGGCAGCGGCCGCGGCGGCAGCCTTAGATCACCTCCGGATAAAGAGTGATGGCTGCCTACTCTACTTAGAAAAGGTAGGATCTCTTAGATTTAGATTAAGGGCTGAGTATCAGAGAGTATTTTTTTTCTACTAACTGTCATGCCGTTTGGCAATTAATTTTTAAAATGGTATACTGTTTATTTGAGAAAATGAATAAAAACTAATAATAACGTTTGTTGTAGGTACTAGATGGCGTTGTTTACGCAACTAACCGTACATAACCAATAAAAATACAAATAGCGTCGGTTGTAGGTACTAGATGGCGTTGTTTACGCAACTAACCATACATAACCAATAAAAAATACAAATGGCGTCGGTTGTAGGTACTAGATGGCGTTTTTTACGCAACTAACCATACTTAACCAATAAAAAATACAAATAACGTCTGTTGTAGGTACTAGATGGCGTTGTTTACGCAACTAGTAACGTCTGCTGTAAACTCGATTTCAGAATTTGGCGAACCAACTTGACAGTTCATTACATTCAAATGTTGCCACAGTTTCACCAGTGCTGTAATAATGTTATGTGATAGAAATGTTTTATTTGAAAGATTTCGAAAAAAATGTTGAACATCGGGAAGGACGCCATCCGCCATGTTGTTTTATTGACATTTCATATATGGCATTCGACTTAACTGCCACCGGCTTGCTTGGAACTATTTCCGTTATTGTGAAATTTTCGTTACGTTATTTGTTATTATCCTTTTTGCCATTTTCAGGCCTAAAGCTATGAAAATAAAGTCCAAAAGTGACAAACATTTTCATTCCGCGTCTACACAAGGTTATATCGACAAACTTTTATCGAAATATTCCTATTCCTATTTTTTTTTGCTATGTCTGGTAACATTTTCAGTGGTCAATTTAGTTCGCCTAATTTTGGACTCGAGTATACGAGTAGGAGCTAGATGGCGTTGTTTTTGCAACTTAACCCACTAATATTATAAATGCGAAAGTTTGTAAGTCTGTTTGTTTGTTTGTTACTTCAATACGTCTAAACCGCTGAAGCGATTTAGATGAAATTCGGTATACAGTTAGGGGGAAGGACATAGGATAGTTTTAATCCCGGAAAATTGCATAGTTCCCCCGAGATAGTGACAATCGAATTCTACGGGCAAGGAGTCATTAATAAGAATAACGTCTGTTGTAGGTGCTAGATGGCGTTGCTGACGGCTTCATAGCTCTGCGCGAGATCAAAGAGATACCGGGCACACTGAATGGGCTGTATCTGTGGCTCGCGCAGCGGCTGTTCCACGGGCGGCGATTCACTAAGGTAAAATAAAAAAATTAAATATCATGGGACACCAATGAGGGTTATCGTTTTGTATCTCACTAGATGGCGCACTGTAGCGTGAGGTTTTTAAGTCTGTTATTACGGGCGTGAAAACATAGTTTAGATTAAAATCATATTTAATATACCTTAAAACCGTACCATAAAAATATCGAGCATGCCACAGTGTTGCATAGTCCCCGTTTTGTTCGGAAAAAAGGGAGGACAAAGGTTTCCGAAAGACAAAACTGTCTCAAAACACAGACATTCATTGCCCCGGAACGCATATTTGCTATAATTAATTTCAGATATTGCAAAATATTCACAAATTTATTCTAATTATAAATAAACCCGCGTAGCTCACCCAAAAACTATGAGATTTGACATTTCGGAGACCTTACGCTACACTAGCGCTTCTAGTGGCGAATTCACACGCGATAGCCCTCATTGACCTAGTCCCAAACTAAGCAACTCCGGACCGGATGGCCAAGTGGTACGAGAACCTGACTACGAAGCTTGAGGTCTCAGGTTCGATTCCCGGCTGGGACAGATATTTGTATGAATAATACGAATATTTGTTTTCGGGTTTTGGAAGTATGTTTATGCGTTGCCTAGTGTCCATAGTACAAGCTTTGCTTACTTTGGGACTAGGTCAATTGGTGTCAAGTGTCCCATGATATTTATTTATTTATATGTATGTATTCCAATATAGACCCGTTGTGAGGGATTTGTTGCGTTGGTGTGTTCGCTCCGCTTCCATTTCACCGCACCCCGCTCGCATACTTGGAAAGAGCTACGCAATCTCGCACCGCTCAGGCGGCCTACCATGATCTTTTCATAAACGATCGAAACGCAGAGCAGTTCAATTTAGGCACCTAAACTGAATCGTCGAAATTGGTACCACGACGTTTATTTCTCAGAGCTGAGTCTCAATGGTTTACAAGTGAATGAAAGACCGATATTGTCTCTGATCCGAAACTGAAACGCTAAGTCGCGAAAGGGATGCCGCTATATGCAAACCAAATATTGTATACTAAAACCTCTTTATTTTGGAAAACCATAACTCTATGTCATTTCGTGTTCTTAGCAACCGTTGTGTTGATTCCAAATAAAATGTTTACGCTGTCACTAATCCACGAGCCTCTTTTCTCACTGAAAAATTAGTTTTATCAATGAGGAGTTAAGAAGCACAATGTCCTATGAAAAGTTAGAAAACTTGAATAAAAGTTTAAAAGTTCTTGAAATTTAGAAATATTCCAAGTAAAACACTTAAAATTCCAAAAGAATTGACAGAATGAGTAACTTATAGTGAATCGCTAAGTTTGACACTGAAGCGATTCAATTCCCACTCAAGTTAAGCGTTATGGTACGAAAACCGCTTGAAGTGAGTGAATGAAAATGTCTGTATCGGTGTCGCTGAACCGTGCTTGAACTGAATCGCAAAAGTAACGTCGTGGTACGAAATAGCGATGCAGTTCAGTTTAGAGCCTGAACTGAATCGTATTAAGAGAGCGTGGTAGGCCCCCAGCTGCCTCCCAATTCTCTGGTGGAAACGCTCACCTTACCTTTTGTTTGCAGGTCCGTCTTTTACTAGACGTGTTGCTGGCGGCCCGGTGTGGGGTGACCGAGGAAATGTTGTACAAATGCCTCCTGACCAAGGAGTACAGTGTCACCAGGGAGGACTTCAATAGGAGACTGCATCTGTTGAGGAGGTATGTGGCTCGTAGCAGGGCTTTAAATACCGTTAAAAAGTGGTAACGTTACCAACTGTCAAACCGATTTAACGTTAAATGATAATTAACGTTAAACGATTTACCGTTACTTATACAACTTTTTACCGGTATAAAAAATGGTAACGTTATCAGCTATTCATTAAATTAACGTTAATTCAAAAGTATCGTTAAATCATTTTAACGGTATTTATATTACTATTTACCGGTAAGCTTGGGTAACGTTAAATGGCAGATTATCCTCATTTATCGAGCAAGTATGCACGCGCTAAATTGGCAACACTCGGTAGCATAGCAAAAATTACCGATAGTGTTACTTCGGTATCGTTATAATAATGTGAATTGGGTAACGTTAACAAGCCCTACAATGTAAAGTAAATTTACCGGTAAAAATAACGGTAATTAGGTAACGTTAAATAATGTTAAGTTATCAATTAACGTTAAATTTTAATACCGGTACTAGGTATTTTTATGATTTTTACCGTTATTTAACGTTACTTATAGTGTGAATTTGGTAGCGTTAACAAGCCCTGGCTCGTAGTTCTTTGCGTTTGTCTTGTTTTTTGAATTATTACAAGCTTGCAATGTAAGCAATCGCAATCAGCGTGGGACCGTTCCTGCAGCGTCGTCCTGTATCCAAGCTGCAGTACCGATGGTGGAAATCTACCTGTCTCGGTTGGACAAGAAGACGACACTGGAGAAGGTGTTCGACCATGTCCGCGAGGTCCATCTTTCCGCTCGAGCCTCAAAGGGCTAACAATTTCAGCTCATTTAGACTCCAAGTGCCTGCCAAGCACCAGCAGATGTTCCTGCGCTCCGACTTCTGGCCGGAGGGTGTGGTGTTCCGTCGTTTTAGGGTAGCGACGAAGACAACTTTCAAAAAATTTCTAATAAGTATTCGTTTTTTTTTGTATGTATTTTTTGTGTGTTTTTATATGTCTTTTTATTTTTACAGCGCATTGGTGTTTTAACTGTATAGCTGTAATTGACAAGATTTCATTTTTTAACACCTGTGAATTACTACAGGAATCGAAAGTTTTGCCTCCTGAACATGGGAAAATATTTATTATAATTTATTTCTCCGTATTTAAAAAATATATCTGAATTTGCCAACACTACCACAGAATAGATATGTTTCCTTTGCCTTTTTTACCAGAAAAAGGAGCTGTCATAATTTTGAGAACGTCTACGTCAGATCTACGTGATCTTTTTTTTTGAATAGAGACTAGACAAAAGTAATGGATCTATTGTGTGGTAGTTTTGGAGTTATGCCCTTTTAGAATAAGCACATCTTAATTTTTTTTTAATAAATTAATTAATAGTTGTAGCGAAATTTTAAAAACATCAGCGTCTTTCTCTTTCCAACCAGAATACAGAGAACGAATCAAATTATAGTGTTGACAAATAAATAATAATAATAATAAATAAATAATGTATGTATGATACAGTGGCCCATTTCACAAAGGTACAAGTTACAATTTACAATCGGCAGTCTCTTTTCAATGCATACTGTTAAACAAAGACTACTGCTCGTAGCTTCCTGAAATAGGGCATAGGTCGATTCATATGAGCTGGCTCGAATGGATTGAACGAAAGTAATGTCACTTAGATAGTTTTGTAGGAAAATGACTTTCGCATGTTATTTGCATGTTTATGTGAAGTGTATTCAAATAGATAACACACAGATAGTTCATTTAATCGTTCAATCTATTTGTGCCAGCTGTTGTGAATTGATCTGTATGTATGTGCGGGTCAAATCTTGCAAGTTGAATTTCACCCACTTCCAGTGTTCAGATTGACTTGAAATTTGGCATACTTATGTAAACCTGGTGACAATACAATATTCTAGTAGTGGCATTCCCGGTGGTCCAGTTCTGGCTATAAACATATATGTATTTAAATTCCTAGGATCCTAGTGATGGAGCGAGCGACAGGCTATCTATCAATCTTCCACCACTCTTTCGCCAAGTGGTTGGTGGATGTGAAGCATTGCACGCGGCGATACTTGTGTTGCCCCGCAGACGGGCATGCCGCTCTCGCCATGTACTACACTTTGGATGCTAAAAGGTATGCTAAAGATATATTCATCGTCATTCTTAGTCTCATACTCATTCTCAATCGCTTATTCGTCCATATTCTCATTCTCATCCTTATTGTTGTTTACTATTCGGTTTTTTTTAACCCCCGACGCAAAACAAGGGGTGTTATTAGTTTGACCGCTATGTGTGTCTGTCTGTGGCACCGTAGCTCTTAAACGGGTGAACTGATTTGAATGCGGTTTTTTTTTTTGAAAGCAGGTTTTCTAGCGATGGTTCTTAGACATGTTTCGTCAAAATCGGTTCGGCCGTTTTTGAAGTCACAAAGTCGGGGATTTTCCAACTTTTTGTTGGTTTGTTTATTATGAACTATTTTACTCAAGAGGATTTTTAGGGGCTGTTTCACCATCCATTGATTAGTGTTAACTGCCGCTTAAATGTGATGCCGTCTCTATTTGTTTTGTTCGAATAGACGGAGACGGCATCACATTTAACCGTCAGTTAACACTAATCAATGGATGGTGAAACAGCCCCTTAGTGTCCATTTTTTCGATTACGACATTATGCAGTGTTATTTTTTTCTCATTTGAGTGTTCGATTCCTACATTAAGCAAGTCATTTTTAGAAAACCTCAGAATGTAGTATTACTTACTTTTAAACATAAAAGTCTAGTTGTCTAAAGTTAGTAACATAAAGTTCAAAATCGAGACCCATTACTGGCAATCTTTGAGACTGTCCCGACTGTTGAACTTTAAGTTACTTAACAGAGTTCTAGACCGCTGGACTCGGTTTTTCCTTTTCAGTTGTTTTTTTAAGGCACTCTTTTTGCGCAAGTTGAGAATAATTCCCAATTTTGTCGCAGGTTGAGTGCTCTCGAGATACATAACTACGTGTTTCATATGACGAGTCTGGAGCAACATATGGCGGGCCAGAAGAAGAAAACTACGTAAGTCCTAATACCACTAACATAAATGTGAAACTTTGTGATTGACCGTCTTTTAATGTAAATGCACATGATGATGATGATGAATATTAAAGAAAGAAGGAAAGAAAGAATAGTACATTGTGTCTTAAGGGCGGTAAATAAGGAATTACGAACCAGAGTCTATAGACTGAGGGCTTTAATGAGTCGATGTTCGTAATTCTAGTACCGCCCGTGCGACATACAATGTTTTCATCACATTTGCGAGTAAAATTTTATATTTCTAAAAGAAAAAATATAATTCTTCCAAATATTGGCGATATCATAGGCTGCGCTCTTGGCAGCGTCGCCCTCTACCTCCCTCGGCATGCGCCGCAACGTGCGTGTGCATGTGGTCCATGTAGTCCTGCAGCAGCGCCATCAGTACGGGCACGGACTCATTTACCGACCTTGGGCTTCATGAAAAGAAAATTTGTACGCGCAATGACTCATTTACCGACCAAATGAATTTTTCATCACACTTGCTCGTAAACAGTGTCGTAACATGCAGGCTACCTTGGTTGCAACCCCCCAAATAAAACCGTCGACCTTAATGTGCTCGTCATGAAACCCGTGGTCGGTAAATGAGTCATTGCCCGTACTAATTTTCTTGTCATGAAGCCCAAGGTCGGTAAATGAGTGTGATACTGTATGGCGTGCTGCAGCGCGGCGCGCGCACGTCCGGCACGTGGTCAGGCTGGGGGAGGGCGGCGCGGAGGCTGGCGCTGCCGAGAGCGTAGTCAGCGGTATCGGCAATTTTTGAAAAAATATTAGTTTTTCTTTTACAAATAAACAATTTTACTCGCAAATGTGATGAAAAACATTGTATGTCGCACGGGCGGTACTAGAATTACGAGCATCGACTCATTAAAGCCCTCAGTCTTCGACTTCGGGCTTCTAATAGACTCTCGTTCGTAATTCCTTGTTTACCGCCCTTAAGACACAATGTACTATATTCAACGCCATAAAACAAATAAAGACATACATGACGCTAAATAGGTCCCCACTCAGCATAAGCCGCGGCGCTGATTTTCAGTGCGGACCTTATCTAAAAACTAACTAATAATATTAATAAATATAAATGTGAATATTGTGTGTCCGTTCGTGTGTACAGTGTCCCTTCAGTTGTACGACAATGAGGGTTTTCACGGAGGTGAAATACCGCTAGATGGCGTTAGTATCGTGAGATCCGTTTGACGTTTGCTCGTGATTGGTTAAAGAACTGAATGAGCCAATCGCAAGCAAACGTCAATGAGGGCTATCGCGAATGAATTCGCCGCTAGAGGCGCTAGTGTAGCGTGAGGTCTCCGAAATGTCAAATCTCATAGTTTTTGGGTGAGCTACGCGGGTTTATTTATAATTAGAATAATTTTGTGAATATTTTGCATTACCTGAAATTAATTATGGCAATTATGCGTTACGGGGCAATGAATGTCTGTGTTTTGAGACAGTTTTGTCGTTCGGAAACCTTTGTCCTCCCTTTTTCCGAACAAAACAGGGACTATGCAACACTGTGGCATGCTCGATATTTATATGGTACGGTTTTAAGGTGTATTAAATATGATTTTAATCTAAACTTTGTTTTCACGCCCGTAATAACAGACTTTGAAAGCCACACTTAAAAACCTCACGCAACAGTGCGCCATCTAGTGAGACAAAAAACGATAGCCCTCATTGACCTAGTCCCAAACTAAGCAAAGCTTTTACTATGGTTACTAGGCAACGGATAAATATACTTAAATAGATAAATACATACTTAAATACATATTAAACATCCAAGACCCGAGAACACACATTCGTATTATTCATACAAATATCTGCCCCGGCCGGGAATCGAACCCGGGACCTCAAGCTTTGTAGTCAGGTTCTCTAACCACTAGGCCATCCGGTTGTCTAAAACTAAATGAATATCCCCGAAATATCCTACATAAATGCGAAAGTTTGTGTCTGTGTGTATGTTTGTAACTCCTTCACGCCGGGATTAAATCTCGAAATAACAACTGCTGGTCTTAGTCATGAAATTTGACATGAATGCTTTTAATGTAACGTCAATGAAAACCACGATTTAACACACACACAAGAATTTAAAAATACCGAAATTTAAATTCAGCTGCTGGACCTTATGATTTACGTGTGCGATGCCGCGGGTACACACTAGTTAATTATATTAGTAGGATTATTGTGGTTAGGAATATGTTTCCATAAATGGATAGAATTTCCACTTTAGGTGTTACCTTGTAAACTTTTTATCCACAGCGACCCGGAGGAAGTGATAGACCTGCACACATTGGTCCTCCTGTGGGTGCTGGACTCGGGCTGCGACGTCGAATCAGCTCTGAGGAAAGAGAACGACAATATACTGCAGTTGGAGTCCGTTGACGTTCAGGTAAACGTGACTTGTTTACAAGAAGTTAATTTGTGGTGCCCACTGGATCAGAGGGGGGGGGGGGCTACTATGAAATTCGAAAATCGAAGTTCGTACCGTCCCTGTCACTCTCGTATTTAATAATATAAGCGTCAGCGGAACGGCGAGATATGAAGTTCAAACTTTGCACTTCTTAGTACAATCAAGGGCAAAGATATCGACCCGGCCAAAGTTACAAAAATACATGACTTATGCACTTAACATTAAATAAATAAATAAAATAAATATCACGGGACAATTCACACCAATTGACCTAGTCCCAAAGTAAGCATAGCAAAGCTTGTGTTATGGGTACTAGGGCCAATCAACTTTTTAACCGACACTAATCTGTCCGCGACATTTTTCAAACAATTGCAGATTTTTGTAAGTAAACATGTTTTTTCTGTAATTTAATAGATGGTGTACATGAATATATGCCATCCTACGTAAGTTTAAGCCATTAAACCGTGAAATATCTTGTTGGAAGTACGATTTTTTGGTAACGCCAGAGACAATTTTGGAAACGCAGGAGACGCCCAAAATGTCGGTAAAATAGTTGATTGGCCCACTAAGCAACGGATAAATATAATTATATAGATAGATACATACTTAAATACATAGTAAACACCCAAGACCCGAGAACAAACATTCGTATTTTTCGAAACGGTTCATATAGCCGCCCGGCGAGGGTGGATAGATACGTCGAGGGGAAAATGGGTTTAAAGCTAAAGTTTTACACTGCTTTTCACTTTGATGGCGAGGATATTAAATAGCAACAACGAAAACAATAATTGTTCGCTTGCTAGGTACCTTTTCATCATCATCATCATCATCATAATCCCAGCCTAAATAGGCCTCTCAGAATAAGAGGGCTTGGGGCCGTAGTTTTCTTAATTTTTAACAAAAACTTATTAACAGAAGTCTTGTTCTTTCAGAAGAATGAAAGCAAAACTGAAGATGATAAAGGGGACCCTGAGTCAGAAGGCAAAGACTCTGTTTCAGGTAAGAATATACATTTATTCAGTTGCTTACCACCACGTGATCCTTCTGCTCATTTACCTCGATCCCTCTAAACTCTAGTGTTGAAAAATGAAGGCAATCTAAAAAAACTCGGCCAAGTACGAATCGACCTCGCGCACCAAGGGTTCCGTACGAATTTGCAGAGCAATACCTCTACACGTTCCTGACAAAAACGGTCGTGATAAATGGACAGACAGACAACAAAGTAATCCTATAAGGGTTCCAATTTTAACCGACGAAGAAAACGGAGGTTTTTATTTTATGAATAACCACGCATAACTTTTCATAATTATTTTTTTGTTGGAATGTGTAAACCCCGAGGGTGGTCCAAAATAAATTTAAAAAAAAAAACCTACTCTAAGGGTAGGAAAACAGGGGATGATTGATTGTTTAGTCATTGAACTTTTTACAGAGTTGTTCGATTTTGATAATTCTTTTGTTATTGGATAGGGTATGAAGTTAGAAAGAAAAAAAATATCCCAAGGGTGGGAAAAAAGTATAAAATATTTTGTTTTAACAAAAAAATTGAAGCGCCGAAAAAACGGAAAAGCAAAAAATAATAAACCCTTTTTCTATTTAACCTTATACATTTACAGCTCACAGAACCACTAGTACCTAGGTACTGATACATTAGAATTAAAATAAGGTCGAACATTTTCCTCGTATGATATTATAATGAGTGTATTTACTTCTATATACAGACTTCCCTATTTCTTTGCACCTTGTAAATCCCTGATCGTCATTCGACTGTTTAGACAGTTAATAAAATATATAGGTAATTTTTGATGCAAGCTTTTATGCTGAATGTACTTTTTATTGACTGTACTTGCATTGTCATCTATCTAAACTACATTTCCCTACCTCGATTCAGTCGATGACATTAACCGTTGAGGAGTTCCGTCCTGTGGAGACGATTCTGGCTGGACCACCAGGATGTGACTACCAGATTATTGTATTGTCACCAGATTTACGAGTGCTTAAGTATGCCAAATTTCAAGTGAATCCCACCACTGAAAGTGGTTCAAAATGAACTTGCAAGATTTGACCCGCACACACATATATACATACCCACTCCCATGCTTTTGGCTACTCTAGTTGCCTGTAAACGCTCTATATGAATAGAGTTCAACTCAAAACTTCCAACTTCCTTCCGCTGGCGTTCGTGTCGTCATAGTGTGTTGTATGTTCTTTATATGTTTTAGTTTTTAAATGGGGCCCACTGAAAAACAGCGTTGCGGCTTGCCGTAACATTATGCTGAGTGAGCCCACTTTATACTATTCTATGTTATTTTTATTCGTTCCATCTAATGTATTTTGATGTGTATCGAATATGTGTAAATAAATATTTCTCTCTCTCTCTCTCTCTCTCTCTCTCTCTCTCTCTCTCTCTCTCTATCTCTCTCAAAATTCAAAGCATGTGAGAGGCTCATGAACATTGCAAGTTAAATAAAAGCTTGTAACAAAAAATCAAGGGTTCTTGGCAAGTTCACAGCCCGTTGAGGCACATGTGCCTCATGAGTGGTTTCAGTGGTACGGCCATGCGGCACATATGCCTCATGGCAGTGACCTATGTTAAAACGAAATTTTATGAGCGTACTGTGTGACGTAATGTATAAATAACTTTATTTCTTAGGGTTTTTTTATCGTGTTGCTGAACCCTAAAAATGAGAAAAGGAAAGTACATAATCACTATATCATTGTGTCATGAGTTTTTGCATTTACATATCATTAGTTCTTCCCAAAACTGATATTAAAATTACTGCTAAATGCCCTTATCTCATCCTGTATATAGTGAATAAACATACGACTTTGTACTCTATTATCAATGGTATTTAGATGTTATTTAAATGTTTTATTTATAAGGAAGTATTAGTAGTATAATTTGTAAAACAGTTGCGGTTTCAATGCGTGTTGAATCGGTTGTTTGTTTGTCACAATAAAGTGAGGAATGTTGACGTTTTTTGTGCAGTTGTGATATTTTTTGGCGTTTTTTCAATGCACTTTAAAGGTTATAGATAAAGTTAGTGTTAAGTTTGAAATGGAGAAGAGTGAAATGATTTTGTGTTGTAAGTATATTTGTAACTGATTTTTACCCGTGATTTTACTTGCAACGGAATACGGACGGATAATTTGGCGGACAGCTGTATATTTTCGGCCTTTGCTGTTAATACTTTTGGACCGTGGGGAACCGAAGTTCAAAAACTTTTTTTTTTTTTAAAGAAGCTTGCCCGTTCCACACATACAGAAAAGCAGCCACCCTTGTGGGCACTGTACCCAATGGCATTATGTATATGAGTCGATACAATTTTCGTCAGTTTCGTCAAGTCCGTCTGTCTGTCTGTCCGTCCGTCCGTATGTCACAGGCATTTTACTCGAAAAGTACAAGATGTATATCAATGAAATTTGGAGTACAGATGTCTTGTCAAAGCCGCTATTTAGTTTTGTAGTTAAATTACAAAAATAAATATTTATAGGGGGGCACTCCATACACGTAGTAAAAGAAATTGATTTTTTTTTTAACTCGCATCAACGTGTGGCACATAATTCGACAGCTCTTTTGAAAAGATAGTAAAGTTTCTCAAAAACTTTTTTGATTAAGTGAAGATTTCCGGAAATAATCGCTCCCAAAGTAGCAAAATTGTGTCTCCTCCCTGTATCTTGTGAACCGTTTGTCCTAAAAATATGGAAAGGTAACGCTTAATAAATACTTTCAACGAAAATTAGTTTCAACATGATCGGATATACCGTTTTTGAGTTATTGCCGAAAAACTGCGCTTCTCAACAAAAGGACGTAAGTGCCGTGAAGATACGCTCTTTTTCTGGTAATAGATTTTAAGACTAGTAAGTGTTTTAATTGTGTTATGACGCACATAATATTACTTGATTTTTTTCGTAATGGCTACGGAACCCTATCTTGGGCGTGTCCGACCCGCTCTTGGCCGGTTTTTTTACTAGTGTCAAGTGTCCCCCACCCCTTCCGAGCCTAATGGTTATTTTTGGATACAGGAAATTGAAAGGAAAATGACTCGTACTATAACAATGTACTTGCTTTACATACAAGGTAACAAGGTAAAGTGAAATTTTATCCATGTATGGAATCATTTTGTTAACCACAATAATAATCCATAAATAGACCGTCAGTTTTAAAAATTAAGGCTGTCTTGCAGGAAAAAATAAATCTAGATTTAGTAGTTAATCCAGGCTTAAGCTTGACAGTTCCATACAATTTGACACTACTGAACTGAGCTTAACGCTAACTCGAGATTTATGTGTTTACTGCAAGTGGGCCTGAACCGTTTATCCTTAATCTAGGTACCAGTTTGAAGTCGGTGCCTCAGCACGAGCCAGGAGGAGTTATGGCAGCCCATCAGGTAGACGACTGTAGGTCCACTCCTGCTGGGTAGTGCTGACGCACCGACTTCTAACTAGTACCTAGATTAAGGTTAAATGAAAAAGGTTTATTATTTTTAGCTTTTAAGTTTTGCGGCGGTTTATTTTTTTTGTTAAAAAGTTTTGGTTTTACACTTTTTTCCCACCATTGGGGTAGGTTTTGTTTTTAAAATTTATATGGTAGCAACTTCGCTCTATACTCTATTCTATAAAAAAAGAATTATCAAAATCGGACTACTCTGTAAAAAATTATGCGTGGTCTTACAAAAAACAAAAAGTATATCCTCCTGAGTCCTCGCGTACTTTATAAAGGACCAATCAACACTAGGACTAAAAAGGTTAAACGCGTCGACTTGAGAACCTCCTCCGTTTTTTTTCTTCGGTTAAAAAATATTGGACGCCTATTTTATCTTTTGTCAATCAAACAAGATATTAGATGAAACAAGATATTATGATGGTGATGGCCATATTGGTGATAATGATGATGATGACTTTAGCGTGATATTGATAATGATACGTCCCACAGATCCGTCGGCGTTGGAGTCGATAATGCCGGAGCTGGCGGGGCGCGACGCGCGTTGGCCGCGCGACAGACGCGTGCTGCGCGCGCTGCTGGAACTGAGCCGCGCCGCGCCCGCGCCGCCCGCGGTGCCGCCGCTGGTGAGTGCTCTAGGGGGGACCAGGGGGAGGGGGGTTCTATAGCTATAGACCTGTCGGCGTTGGAGTCTAAAAGTTGTCAACTACAAAGACACAGCGCTGGCGAGTAGCGCAAAACACCGGGAGTGTTGTTTAGACAATAAAATTTTCATACTAAGTAAATAAAAAATATATTAAACTAAAAAGATAAAAACAAGTCTTAAGTCTAGTTATCTGTAAAAGGGCCTCTAAAAGGGCCATATTTTACTGCAATTTTATTTTATTTTATTTTAGAAGTCCTTTTAAGTACCTAACTTAAGATTCAACAGTCGGAACTTATTTTTGAGTATTTTAGAGCGGGTTACGATTTTGAATGAGTCCCTGGTGAATTTTTAAGTAGATTTCCGAACCGCAAGACTTCATTTTTCTTTTTAGTTTTTTTAAGTCAGTCAGTTTTCTTAATTTTTAAAATTAGTTTTATTTTATTTTTGAAGTCGCTTGCAAAAGTACTGTCAATTGAAGAGTTTTTTTAACCTTTTCAGTTGCCGTCAGAAGAGACGTTGGAGACTCTAGTCCTAGAGCAGAAGAGAGAAGAGCCGGAGGAAGATGTCGACCCGAATGCGGTGTTTGAGATCGCGGCGCGCGGTGATGAGGACACTTTGAATGCACTTCTGAAGGTTAGTGATGTCTATTGGCTGGCCAGTGGCCACATGATGCACCTCCTCAATTATGAACGTCTCTGCATCGGAAAAAGCAATCTTTCGTAAAAGGTGACGAGCAGTTGTCATTAAACTATTGTATCTTAGATTATTTACAGAAAAACGCGTTTTTTTTTCACTATAACAAAAAATTTAACCAACTACATGGTTTTTTGTAGTCGGTTCAATTTTGCTATTTCATTTCCTCGCAATCGAAGTGAAAAGCAGTGTGTTAAACTCGAGCATTAAACCCATTTTCCCCTCGACGTGTCTATCCACCTTCGCCGTACCGGCTCGGGTGGCTATATGAACGTCTCGGGTAAAATGGCTCGTTTTATGCTCTGGTTCTACAATCTACTATTATTTGGTCTGCAGCGGCACCCGGAGCTAGCGTTCGTGACGGACGCGACCGGCGGCACGGCGCTGCACGCGGCGGCGCGCGCCGGCCGGGCCGGCTGCTGCGCGGCGCTGCTCCGGGCCGGCGCGCGGCCGGACGCGCCGGACGCGGACGCGTGGAGCGCGCTGCGGGCCGCCGCCTGGGCCGGACACACCGAGGTCGGAGACGTCGCTTTCTATTTAAAATACCGGCCGAGTGCGAGTCGCACTCGCGCACGAAGGGTTCCGTACCATTATCTATACAACATTAGACATTAGCAAAAAAAAACGGCAAAAATTTTCTTATATGGGAGCCCCCTTAAATATTTATTTTATTCTATTGTTAGTATTTGTTCGTATAGCGACCACATTAATACATAATCTGTGAAAATTTCAAGTGTCTAACTATTACGACACAAGAGATAGAGCCCTGTGACAGACGGACAGACAGACAGACAAACTGACAGCGGAGTCTCAGTAATAGGGTTCCGTTGGCACCCTTTGGGTATGGAATCCAAAAAAAACAAGTATTGTAATACGGCCCGTATTATACGGGTCGCTCACATGCGCGCAAACATTCGTAAAGCAACGTTTTCACTTAGTGTTCGGAACAGTTCAGAGCGAGCAATCGTTCGCTCGTTCGGCACATGGAAACAGATGTTCGATGATTTGATGCTGGTCTCTTTTTCTGGTTTTACTGTGCATCCATATCTCAGTTTGTATTTTCGATATGGTTTCACGGAATACCCGTAAAAGTAACAAATTTGGAGTTGAAATAAAAAATACGAAAAGACTCCAAAAAATCAATCATAATTTGATTGCTTAGTAGCGACATCTCTTGTCTGGGTGAGCGGTTAGTTCCGAAAGAGTGTGACGTCTGTCGACGCAACATAGATGTCGCTAGTGCTGCTGCTTAAGTAGCATAGTAGAAATAAGCAACCTGAGATATGTATGCATAGGAAAAAATCGTGACTAGGTTCCTGTCCAGCAGTGGTGTAGGGATTATAGCACGCATCACGGAATGCTGAGGACCTGGTTTCGATTCCCAGTGCTGGTCCTTTTTTCTGGTTTTTCTGTGCATCCATGTCTCAGTTTGTATTTACGAAACAGATGTTCGCTTTTTACAGCGTACATCGGCAGAACACCAAACATTTGCTCAAAACAAAATATTTCTTCAGAGCACTAAGTGGAAATGAGGGTTTTGGCGTTTCATTCGCTAGGGGGCGCTACAGTACTTAATACGTATTGTTTCAGGTGGTGGAAGTTTTGCTCGAATTTGGCTGCGACGTGGATTGCGTGGACGCAGACAACCGAACTGCCTTGAGGTAATCCCGCCAATGTTATAAATGTTAAAGTTTTTAAGTCTGTTTGTTTGGTTGTTACCTTGACGTCTGATGGGATTAATTTAAAAACGAAAATTGTTTTTAACGAGTTCAAATGACTTTGTACCATATTGTATACTTAGTAAGGTTGAATATCCGTGTACACTAACCAGCTAAACTAAAAAGTTGATTAACCCGTCTAATCACCATCATTGACTTATCTAGGCATGCTAGTAAACATTGGAAACATCTTTCTGAGTAACTGTATTACTGTTGTTTCCTAAGTCACGAACAACATTACTTAAGATAGATAGATAATTATTTATTCAGAAGCAATATACATTGTGTTTGAAATACGGGACAAAAATTAATTAAATTTAATATTAAGGGCCTGTTTCACCACTTGTCGACTAACTTTAAGTGTCAGATAAAAGTAATGCCGTCTTTGTTTATTCGGAAAACACAAACAGAGACGGCATCACTGTTATCCGTCACTTAAAGTTAGTTGACAAGTGGTGAAGCAGGCCCTAAAGATACAGATAGTACTACAGACAGAATAATAATATTACATTTACACATGTCAATTATTATAATTAGGTAATTTATTCAGAATATTTATTATTATTATATCGGGTTTTTACATTACATAGCTATTTATTAACATAAATTTATGGCAATTTATTCTACAGTGTTATTATATCGGTGTTAAAAGCTGATTGACTCGTTCACTTCGCAGGGCGGCGGCGTGGTCCGGCCACGAGGCGGTCGTCCAACGCCTACTGGCGGCCGGCGCGGCGCCGGATGCCGCCGACGCCGAAGGGCGGACGCCGCTCATAGCCGCCGCATACATGGGCCACGCGGACATAGTGCGTGCGCTGCTCGACGCAGGCGCGAGTATCGATCATGCGGATGAGGATGGTGAGTGATTTATTTGTTTATTTGTCAACAAAAAATAACAGCATTACAGTTAAAACACCAATGCGCTGTAAAATTCAAGTTATACAAAACAAAAATACATAGTGCACAGTGAGTTTTTGACAGGCAAACTATCGCTAGATGGCGTTAGTACCTACGTTACAGTCGTGCTTGTGATTGGCTCATTTAGTTATTTAACCAATCACAAACACAGAAGCCCTCATTGGACGAGGATCTGCTGTCAATGCATCGGGCTCAATAAACTTTTTCTTGTTTTAACACATGCTGGTAATGCGCTTAGGAGATCCTACTAATATTGTAAATGCGAAAGTTTGTGTTGAAAGCTGGTTGTGAAAGCTGGACATCTGGAATAACATGTAGGCTACTTTTTATCCCGATATTCCCACCGTTATGTGTGTCTGTGTATGGCATGCGTTATTTTATTTGAAATCAGATTTTCTAGCTATGATTCTTAGAACTTTGAAGCGACAAAGTCGGGGATTTTCCAACTTTTAGTTGGTTAGTTCCAAGCCGTTATTTTATGGAGTAAATTAGTAGCATTGTACAGTCTCACCACTACATTTTTCTGTTGACGCTGCGACCTACATACGGCCGAGCAATAACCTTTTATAAATACTTGTTTTTATTATAATAATTAGAGTGCTAAAGCCGTGGTGGCCTAGTGGTTCGACCTATCGCCTCTCAAGCAGAGGGTCGTGGGTTCGAACCCCGGCTCGCACCTCTGAGTTTTTCGAAATTCATGTGCGGAATTACATTTGAAATTTACCACGAGCTTTGCGGTGAAGGAAAACATCGTGAGGAATCCTGCACAAACCTGCGAAGCGGTACAATGGTGCGTGCGAAGTTCCCAATCCGCACTGGGCCGCGTGGGAACTATGGCCCAAGCCCTCTTATTCTGAGAGGAGGCCTGTGCCCAGCAGTGGGACGTATATAGGCTGGGATGATGAATTAGAGTGCTTAACATACGAGTAGTCATACGATAAACATCGAAAGGAGAACTAACTAACTTACTGTATATCTTAACCGTGAATAAAGCAACATAAAACCATCGTTCTTTCTCTGCACTCCATCAACTAACTACTACAACTACGGTACAAGTGTACAAATCTAACTGGATTGCACAAGCATATCTTATACTCTTGTCAGTGTTGTCTCTATAACGGGTCATAACAACATAAAAAAAATGTTGATAGATCCAAATATTATAATTAATTATATTTTATGTGGTAATTTTTATTAGTGTCAAAGTAACGTATCATCAACCCAGCCTATATACGTCCCACTGCTGGGCACAGGCCTCCTCTCAGAACAAGAGGGCTTGGGCCATAGTTCCCACGCGGGGCCAGTGCGGATTGGGAACTTCACACGCACCATTGAATTGCTTCGCAGGTTTGTGTGCAGGTTTCCTCACGATGTTTTCCTTCACCGCAAAGCTCGTGGTAAACTTCAAATGTAATTCCGCACATGAATTTCGAAAAACTCAGAGGTGCGAGCCGGGGTTTGAACCCACGACCCTCTGCTTGAGAGTCTATAGGTCAAACCACTAGGCACCACGGCTTTTTTAAAGTAACGTATAGTTTTAATATATTATTTAATTACAGGTCGCACCGCGCTGTCAGTCGCGTCTCTCTGCGCGGCGGGCGCGTCGTGCGCGGCCATTTTGTTGGAGCGCGGCGCGGACGTGTCGCGCGCGGATCGCGACAACGCCGCGCCGCTGCTGGTCGCCGCTTTCGAGGGACATACGTGAGTATGAGTTTGCATATGAGTGTAAAGAATGAGGGCTATCGTTTTTTGTCTCACTAGATGGCGCACTGTTGCGTGAGGTTTTTAAGTGTGGCTTTCAGAGTCTGTTATTACGGGCGTTAAACAAAGTTTAGATTAAAATCATATTTAAAACACCTTAAAACCGTACCGTAAAAATATCCAGCAACCACAGTGTTGCTTAGTCCCGTTTTGTTCGGAAAAAAGGGAGGACAAAAGTTTCCGAAAGACAAAACTGTCTCAAAACAAAGACATTCATTGCCCCGTAACGCATAATTGCCATAATTAATTTCAGGTAATGCAAAATATTCACAAAAAAAATCTAATTATAAATAAACCCGCGTAGCTCTCCCAAAAACTATGAGATTTGACATTTCGGAGACCTCACGCTACACTAGCGCCTCTAGCGGCGAATTCATTCGCGATAGCCCTCATTATAAAAAACCTCGCTATATTGCGGAAAACCAGTAGAGCTCATTTCTTGCACTGGCAACACTAAATTCAAAATGTCATCTGTCTATTGCTGTCAAAGTTGAACGTTGTTTGCGCGTGGTATTTTAAAGTGTTATTTTGTGTTTTTGTGCGTTAAAATGCCGAAGATTATCCATAGCCTTGGAAGGAAAATAATTCACAATCAATCACAAAATAAAAATTGAAAATACAAAACTGAAATATAGATGCACAGAAAAACAGAAAAATAAGACCATCACTGGAATCGAACCCAGGTCTCGGTAATCCGTACGCGTGCTATAACGCTACACCACTGATTGGTACCGTTACCGTTACGGTACCGTTGACCATCTATATTTCAGTTTGTATTTTCAATTTCGGTTTTACGGGATGACCGTAAAAGTAAAAATTTGGAATTGAAATAAAAAATACAAAAAGATTCCAAAAAAAAAAAAAAACCAATCAATCACAAAATACTTTTATCTCATATCAAAATGTCTGAAGGATTAGAAAATATTCCTTTAACCTCCTGCGACCTACCATACAACAAAATATGACATCGAAATTTAAAACTTAATGTGTCATAGATAAAGTTGAATTTGTTTTTTTTTTTTTTAATTTGAATGATACAGAGAAAATGACACATTATTCCTTTTTAAAAGATATAAGTTTTATTGCTAACAATATGGACTGATATTATCATTTTGAACCCCAGGAGGATAAATAACATCACCGACACCGTAAAACGTACTCGTAGAAGTGCTACCCTCGCGTCAGGTTTTTGATATTCCTGGTCAGCCTTTAGGTATTGGTATGGGTATGAGAGTGAGTTGTGGTGTGATAGCCAGTTAAAGTTCCACGTGACGTCACGGGCCCTCAGTCCCATGCTTCATCTCTGTAATTTTTTGTTTGATTGGCAAAAGAAAAAATGGGTCCATATTGACTCGCATAAAATCGATCCTCCGATTTTTTTTGCCTGCTACCGAGTTGTAGCCAGAATCATCACTCTTCCGAATTTTTTACTTCATAATTTTATTTGTCATAAATTTGTACCAACTGAGGTCATAATGGTCAATTATCAGAATATCGTAATTCATAACGTTGTCACTAAGATACGTTTTTACTCATAATGCTGGTTTTCATATTTCTTTCATTCATAATCATCAACATCAAAACTTGTTAATCATAACATTTCAATATCGATACAGTTTTTTTACGTTAATTTGACGTTAATGCTATGTTGGAACTGGAGTGAAAGTTTTTATATATTATTATCAATATGCCAAACAAAAATAAACGAAAAGCAATAGGCCAGATGATGATATTGATGAGATTATTTACTTAAATTGTGATTATCGTAGGATAATCACAATTTAAGTAAAGTAGTTTACTGCTGGCAGTTTGGTTCTGTAGTGGTCGCAGTTCTAACCTAACCTAACCTATATTAATGGCAGTAGTTTGGTTCTGTAGGGGTTGCAGTTCTAACATAACCTAACCTACTTTACTGGTAGCAGTACGGTTTTGAGGGGGTCGCAGTTTTAACTTAACCTAACCTACATTTCTGACATCTACTAAAACTTATAAGACGATTGAGGGTAAAATTCATATAAAATTGATTTGCTGACGAATTGTTTTTTCTTTGTTACTTACATCTATTGTGGTTAAATAATGTCTGCAGTAATAACATCCAACAGATGGTGATTGCTTCGCCCATTGATGGCGTTGTCATCGAAATACTTATTTTATCACATTTTTTTTCACTAAACGAAAGCAACGCAGGCCATAAACTATGACAGTGAAGTTTATAGCTACAAATAAGTCTGCTTTAAAAATATATGATAATGGAGTTTTATGAGTACAAAACAATATGCTTAAAAAAAGTATGACAAAAAAAAGGAGTACAAGAGATATTTATGACAACTGCCATTATGGTTTTAAATGTTTCGGAGTTATGATCGGTAGTAATAGTGACTAAGTATTAATAGTGAGTATTATGACAGAAAATTGTATGACAAACATTTTCGGAGTTCCAATAATCAGAAAAAATGTATGTGTATGTTTGTTATTCCTTCACTCTTTGACGGATTCGGATGAAATTTGGTATGTAGGTAGCTGGTCATCTGGAATAGCACATAAGCTACTTTTTATCCCGATATTCCCACGGGATAGGGATAAAATCTTGAAATTTCAACCGCTCGGTTTAGTCTTGAAATTTTGGACAGTTTTTCTTAACACAACCTCAATGAAGACCACGATATAAATTTTTGGAATTCCCGGCGGAATTTTGTATAATCCCGGAATTTCGCTTGTAACTACCAGATCGAATAGTTTACGCGTGCGAAGCCGCAGGTAAACTCTAGTTAACTAATATAAGCGTTTTAAGCATGTTTTCTGTCATAGTGAAATCTGCGAGCTCCTTCTCGAACACGAGGCAGACATAGAGGCGGCCGACAGGGGCGGGCGGGCGGCGCTGTGGGCGGCCGCGTCCGCCGGACACGCCAGCACGACGCGCCTGCTGCTGTTCTGGGGCGCCTGCGTCGACTCCATGGACCGGGAGGGACGGACGGTGCTTAGTACCGCTGCTGCGCAGGGTAAGTCTCCTACCTAGCGACCGACTGACCTATTGTCTTACCAACCAATTGGCTGCCACAACTACTACCGAACCACCGATCGACCCACCCGACCTACTTACCATCCCACCAACTGATTGGCTGGCCCACCGACCCAACGACCTACCTACCATCCTGCCAACCGATTGGCTGGCCCGCCGACCCGACGACCTACCTACCAACCTGCCAACCGATTGGCTGGCCCGCCGACCCGACGGCCTACCTACCATCCCACCAACCGATTGGCTGGCCCACCGACCCAACGACTTACCTACCATCCTACCAACCGATCGGCTACCCCAACGACTTGCTCCACCGGCGGTCCTACTTTTACCTACCCATTCACCCGGTCGACCTGCTGACTGACAGTTACTAACCCACCTACCGTTTCACCAACCGAGCGACTGTCCTAACGACTACCAATCCACCTTCCTATCCAATTCTGATTTATTTATTGTTTTCATCAAGGGAGCCACTTGAGACGTTTATTGTGAAAAGATTCTACTGCATCTCGGGCTTACAGCGGTTTATACAGCAGATATATATTGCTGTCTTGTCACCAGGTAACGTGGAGGTGGTAAGGCAGCTCTTGGATCGAGGATTGGACGAGAACCATCGTGATAATTCGGGATGGACCCCGTTGCACTACGCTGCCTTTGAAGGTGTGTATTTCTAGCCGGATGGTGAGATGTTGGCAGGTCGCCCACTCGATGGGTAGTCAGTGGATGCAGATGGCGAGTTGTTGACACCATTAAAAAATAATTCGAAGACACGACTCCAGTAAAAAAAACGCTTTATTTTAGCCCTGAAAATCAGATTAATTTTCGATTAACTGCAAACAAATAAATAGTTAGTTGATTGAGTGTGCGAACAAGTGACGTTGACGTGGAGAATTGCGTTTTGACAGCTCATAAAAAGTACGTCAGTTGATTGGTGGTGTCAACATCCCTCTATCGAAAATACAAACTGAAATATAGATGCACAGAAAAACCAGAAAAATAAGACCAGCGCTGGGAATCGAACCCAGGTCCTCGGCATTCCGTGCCGTGTGCTATACCGCTACACCGCCGCTGGACAACGATACAGACACGAGTTTCTCCTATGCACCTCATATCTCAGCTTGTGTTGTTTCTTATTTAGCCACTTAAGCAGCGACACTAGCGACATCTATGCCGTAGCCCTCATCGAGCTTTTCGGCACTCCATCGGAACTAACCGCTCACCCGGACAAGAGATAAATTCCAAATTTTTTGTGCATCTATATTTCAGTTTGTGTTTTCGATATAGGTTTTACGGGATGACCGTAAAAGTAACAAAAAATTTGGAATTGAAATAAAAAATACAAAAAGATTCCAAAGAAAACAATCTTAAGTCAACATCCCTATTGTGGTGTCCTAAAGGGGAACAAGTAGAGGGGGGTTTTTAGCATGAAAACACATACGTACACAGGGACAGACGGCGAGAAGCGACTTTGTTTTTAACCCCCAACGCAAAAAGACGGGTGTTGTAAGTTTGACGCCAATGTCTACCTGTCCGTTCGTCTATCTGTTTGTCTGTGGCATCGTAGCTCCAACGGATGGACCGTTTTTTTTTCGAAAAACGCGGTAGTTCTTAGCTATGTTTCAATAAAATCGGTTCAGCCGTTTTTCAGATATTAAACTATGCAATGACAATGTCGGGGGTTGTTTAGGTTATGTTAGGGTCGATAACTTTGTTTGTTTGTTATTCTGTCCCGTTATCCAAGAGACGACAGTGACAGGGTTTCTTAAAAAAAAAACTGTTATATACGAGTACGCTATTAACGTGCTTAAAGCAAAAATGTACGCTCTATGAATTTTGACCACAGAAAACAGAAACTCATGGTTTTAAAGAGTTGTCCAGGAGACTTAACCATGGCAACGAGGTACAAGACAAAGTCGATTTGTAATTACTAATTGTAACTTGAATTCCACACACAATAAATTTTATTATTATAACCCGTTAAAAGCAACTCAAATGTCAACCAGGTCACATAGAAGTATGCGAGGCACTCCTCGAAGCGGGCGCCAAAATCGACGAGACTGATAACGACGGCAAGGGCGCGCTGATGCTGGCCGCCCAGGAGGGGCACACGCCGCTGGTCGAGCTGCTGGTCGACGACTGGGGCGCGCCCGTGCACCAGCACGCGCACGACGGGAAGACTGCTTTGAGGTAAATCGTCATCATCATCATCATGTCAGCCGTAGGACGTACACTGGCCAATCTGGCCATGGGCCTATAGGTAATTCTCTGGAAGAGTAAC
This sequence comes from Choristoneura fumiferana, assembly GCF_025370935.1. Lineage (NCBI taxonomy): Eukaryota > Metazoa > Arthropoda > Insecta > Lepidoptera > Tortricidae > Choristoneura > Choristoneura fumiferana. Next base: position 4,158,650 of record NC_133499.1, read on the forward strand.
GTTACTTGACCAAGAGCCGTGACAGCCAGACCTTCGTTATTGAATTAAGGCTGAAAGTTTTTTATATATCGTAAAACACAGTTAAGAACGATCCCAGCTATGGAATTTGGATATGAGTTGATGAGTCAAGTCTTCTCTTTATATACATATATGGATATGGCAAATTTAGGAGCTGTCAAATAACGTTTCGCTCTAACGGTCTAATGAAATGAAATAAAAATTAGGTTTAAATAAGGAGTGACCCAGGAGACATTGTTATGGGAACGAGCTTAAGCAACTGAATGATTTAATTTAATTTTTATATAAATCTGTCTTATTTTTTCCAGACTGGCAGCCCTGGAGGGTCATTTCGACACGGTGCGCGTGCTCCACGAGCGCGGCGCGGACGCAGACGCTTTGGACGCGGACCGGCGCAGCGCCCTCTATGTACTGGCGCTGGACAACCGGCTGGCCATGGCGCGCTTCCTGTTGACAGAGTGCGGCGCGCGCGCAGACACCACCGACCTGGAGGTGAGAGAGAAAGAGGGATGGGGAGAGAGTGAGAGATTTGAGTCGATGGTTACGTCCCCAGGACAAAGTTTCTTGCCAACAAAAGAGCTGGGAGTTAAATTACGCGTAAAAGAGCCCCTTACCCCTAGCCCTAGCAGAATAAACGATTTGAATTTAAACTCTTTAAAACCATGAGTTTCTATATTATTATGTTCATCGAGCGTGTATTTTTGTCGTATTTACAATCCTATTATTTTATGGACTATTTCCTAAGCACATTAGTAGCATAATAATATACACGTAACAGTTTTTTTTAAGGAAACTTTGTCACTGTTGTCTCTTGGGCAACGGGACAGAAAAAACACACAAGAAAAGTTAATTGACCCATTTACAGAGAGGGAATAGTACATTGTTGTAGAGGCTGGAAAGTAAGCAATAGATGAACGAGTTAGTTTGAAAGCCGACCCGAAGTCCCCTTCGGGCTTCGGCTTCGGGCTTGTTAGTGCATATAATCCGAAGTGTAATCATAAATAACGTTTTGTTCCAGGGTCGGACGCCGTTGCATGTCTCCGCTTGGCAGGGCCATGTCGACATGGTCAATTTACTGATTAAAGTTGGTAAGTACTTTTTCATCACACTCATCCGCACGCCTCTGTTAGTAATCCCCTTCTTACGCCCCTTAATGCAGAATGTACTATAGTTAGGCCTAGGCAACACTACGGCTAAACCGACGCGGTTAACCGCGTGACTTTGTGAATCAAGTATACTAATGCAAGCGGTCCACTGGCGGCTTTAAGTTTACTTGATTCACATAGCCGCGGCGGTTTAGCCGTGATAAAAATAGTCCCAAACTAAGCAAAGCCTGTACAATGGGGATCTCCACCGGGGATGGAACCTGGGACCTCAAGCTTCGTAGTCAGGTTCTTTTACCACCTTGCCGTCCGGTCATCGCCGTCGCTGGCGATTTCTCAAGCCGTAGCCTTTTTCTCTGCATGTTTGTTACTTTCATACCCGTTTCGCAAAAATTGCATAAGTATTTCACAACTCTCGAGTTTACCATATCCTGTAGATTATTATGAAAACAAGTCGATGAACTTTTTCTTGCACCTCATTGCCATGGTAACGTCTCCTGGACAACTTTTAAAAACTACGAGTCTCTATAATGTTTTTTGTGGTTAATATTCATCGAACGTACTTTTTTGTCGAAGTTACAAGCCTATTATGGCTATATTATGGACTATCTCTCAAGCACCTTAGTAGCTTATAATAGTACAACAGTTTTTATAAGAAACTCTGTCACTTGTCTCTTGGACAACGGAACAGAATATCAAACAAGAAAAAGTTGATTGCAAATATAGGATAGTCTAAAGAAGATATAACTAACAGGTGGGGCGGACGTAGACGGTCGCGACCGCTGCGGCCGGACGGCGCTCCACGCGGCGGCGTGGCGCGGCAGGTCCGCTGTGCTAGCCTCGCTGCTAGCGCATGGCGCCAGCACCTCCGCTGTCTGTACACAGGGCGCTACGCCGCTTGGTAAGTAATGGAGGGGAATAGGAGCTCCGCGGCGCGGGGCCTATTGGTTTGATCCTAATAGTTAATAGTGCTAGATTCGTTGTTAGTACAAAACGCTAGCACCTTCGCTGTCTGCGCAAATAGAGTTACGCAGCTTGGTAACTATTGAAAATAGGAGCTCCGCGGCGCGGTGCTCTATCCACTCGGTATAAATAGTGCTCGCCTTGCTGCTAGCACCGCCGCTGTCTACACACGGCGCTACGCCGCTGAATAACTATTTTAGGGAAATAGGAGCTCCGCGGTGCGGGACTTTATCCACTCGGTGCTGATAGCGCTATGATTGTATTTTATACTATTGTGTAACAATAAAATATAAATGGCAGGTATCGCGGCGCAGGAGGGACACGAGGAGTGCGTGCTGTGGCTGTTGCAGCACGGCGCGGACCCGTTACAGGCTGACCACTGCGGTGAGTTTTAGAATAGCCACAGAATATATAACAGTACTGACGTACAGAATGGCCACGCTCCGCCCCGCACCGGTTCGAGTTACCCCACCCCTCAAGCGCAGATTGCAGGAAAACCGCAGGAAAGCAGTCGGGTGCGCGGCGCGATGTATGTCGGCCGCACGGCACTAAGTTCGGGAGCAATCATTTTGTGTAATGGTAACGGTACCCTACCTACTTCCTTTTTCTAAATAAATGAATGATTTCTGAAATTATCGCGATTACTACATGAAATAAATGCCTAACGAATAATTCGTTTAAGTTTGTAGTCGTATATCTATTGAATACATAGACAGACACATTTTAAGTAGGTTTAAATAAATAGGTAAGATTAACGATTACATTGATTTGCACTATCTAAGCCATACCTTATAAGTACATGTCATTGGTAGCACTTTTTTGCTATAGTCAGCCCTGTGTATCTTACGCACACATTGACGCGTGTACAGACATCGTCGTGCCTATGTAGATTCAAGAACGCGTATTTTGCACGGCGCGGCCGCCGTGTGGTATAGCTGTTGAACGAACACGAAGAGGTTGAAAAACATCATCTGTTGTGTTGTGAAACTCTCTCTTTCTCTCTCTCTTTCTCTCTCTCTATTTTCTCTCTCTCGATAACGCCTTTTGGCTCAGTAGGGCAGAAAAGAACCTTGTTTTTTGAATATCTAGTTCTTTGTTGTATTTGATGTGTGTTCGTCTGTCGCAGGCCGCACGCCGGCTAAAGTGGCTTGGCGAGCCGGGCACGCTCACATTTGCCGGCTGCTCGAGCGCTGGTCGCACCAGCCTGCTCCTCACGAGACCCAGTCGACAAGTAAGTCATCATTATCTTATCATCATCATCATCATTCCAGCCCATACAGGGTGGCCCATTTAGATTGGTCAGTATGGGGTGCAGTCTCATTCTGAGAGGAGGCCTGTGCCCAGCAGTGGGACGTATACACTGTACACTGTGTACGTCCCTCTGCTGGGCAAAAGCCTCCTCTCAGAATGAGAAGGCTTGGGCCATAGTCATAGTTCTAGGCCTAGTGCGGATTGGGAACTTCACGCATACCATTGAATTACTTACTTCACAGGTGTGTCCAGGTTTTCTCACGATGTTTTCCTTCACCTAACCTAAAGCTCGTGGTAAATTTAAAATGTAATTTCGCACATTGAACCCACGAAGCTCTGCTTGAAAGGCGCTAGGTCAAACCAATAGGCCACTACGGCTTAAAGATAACTTCCTGATAATATATGACGGATAATCTGTTTAATATTGTAAATCTGTTTGAAAAAAATATACCTTGTTGAGTTTCTTGCCGGATTCTTCTCAACAGAGGTTTTTCCGAACCGGTGGTAGATTTTTTTTTGACATTCATAAGTGCTTGTTATAGCCTAAATTGAATAAAGATATTTTGACTTTGACTTTGACTTTGAATTTCGCAGAGGACTCCCCCGAGTACAAACGGCGCAGCGTGCACAGCAACTCGACCAAATCGTCAGCGTCCGTCCGCGACCACGAGGCGCATGAAAACGCGCACACACACGAAAAGGTACCGTCCCTCTCGCACTCGTATTAAATGATATAAGCGTCAGCGGGACGGCAAGGTACGAAGTTAGAATTTTGCACTTCGTAGTACAGGGTCAGATCAGTGGGGGCGAACTTTAAACGTCGCCTGTTTACGTAGACGACAGCGCCTCTGGTGTCTGGATGATGAAACGCAATCGTCGTAAATGTCAAACGTGGACAATGGTAAACGTACGTACATGAGCAGGACCAGCCCTTCCGGATTCAGTTAATGAGGGCTATCTATCTATATGGCGTACTGTTGCGTGAGGTTTTTAAGTATGGCTTTCAAAGTCTGTTTTTACGGGTGTGAAAACAAAGTTTAGATTAAAATCATATTTAATACACCTTAAAACCGTACCATAACAATATCGAGCATGCCACAGTGTTGCATAGTCCCCGTTTTGTTCGGAAAAAAGGGAGGACAAAGGTTTCCGAAAGACAAAACTGTCTCAAAACACAGACATTCATTGCTCCGGAACGCATATTTGCCATAATTCATTTCAGATATTACAAAATATTCACAAAAATATTCTAATTATAAATAAACTCGCGTAGCTCACCCAAAAACTATGAGATTTGACATTTCGTAGACCTCACGCTACACTAGCGCCTCTAGCGGCGAATTCATACGCGATAGCCCTCATTAAGGCTACTATATCGTACTAGTATTAGTGAAATTAACGTTATTTTTTAAATATTGAAAACAAAAAGGGATGACACTATTTACCGGCCCGGATAATACCGCCATGGAAAAAAACGTTAAAAAAATATTAACTAAGTAATTAAGAAATATTGTAACTTGCTTTTCTTTGCAATAAACAGCTTAATTTATTTTTATCCAGCAGTATTATGTTTGTTTCTCATGCATAATAATAACTGTATATTTTTTTCGCAGCCGAACCGGACGAATCTGTCGCTCTCTTTCGCACAGCAAGTCGCCCGCTGCGGCCGCAGCCGGCGCGAGAAAGAGAGGGAAAAGGTCATCCCGGAGCATCAGGCCGTCGAGAAGGATTCCAAACTGAGGTATTATCGCATTTTTAGAACGGTAGCGGTTGCCCGCGACTTATCTAATGAGGGCTAAAATACAAGCGAAATATCACTAGATGGCGTTAGTATTGTGGGGTTTTTTTTGACGTTACGGTCTTGCTCGCAAGTGGCCTATAACTAAATGGGTCTTTTAGCCCTCATTTTCAGAGATAAAAGTATATCCAGTAAGTATATCCAGGAATAATTATAATATTTATTAGTTAACTAATTAATTAGTTAGTTAATCTAAAATTTCGGTTCATCTATCTATCTATTGTAACTACAAGTACAATGAAAAAATAAAAAGTCTGCTCTTGTGTCTGATATCCTGTCAATCGTTCAAAGGTTAACTGGAAGAGATCCCTTAAAGGGATAAGTTCGCCTTTGTACATCTTATTATCCTGTGTTATGTTATTTTCATGTGTTTTAATGAACAATAAAGAGTTTTACAATACAATAATATTGACAGCCAGCTGTTTGCATATATTTAGTTTTAATCATCTTAAGCGAATAGGTTTATTACTTCGTTAGAGTATAGTGGCGGGTCAAACTAATAAAAAGGTTTAGCTCAAGTATTCATTATCAAGGAACAAGGTTCGACTAAGTTTTGATGATAAAAATGCCGTTTTTTGAACTTTAATATGTATATTTAATATGAATTCCAGAAAATTTATTCTTCTTGTACTTACAGGAGTTACGCGGCGAACGAGCGAGACGCCGACCTGCGCGGGTACGCGTGCGAGCGGGACCGGAGACGCGACGAGCGGCACGGGCACACCGACAGAGACAACATGAGTCCCCTGTACGCGTCTCCGCCGCGAAGCCCGGTCAGCGACGCTTGCAGCCCCACGCAGCCGCTCTGTGAGTACCTTATTGGAATTATAATACTACATTTCGCTCAAAGAAGAGAATAAGCTTCTAGTAGCAGAACGGAGAGATCTGCGGAAAATTCTAGGCCGACTCAAGGAGGGACGGAAACTGAAGGGTAAGTAAGAATAGGGAAATCTAAGATCTGGTATCTGAGCCCAATGTCCGAAGCGAAGCGTCCTGACTCCGGTGGCTCGTGCATGTGGAAAGGTTGGGAGAGGATCGAGCCGTGAAGAGAGCGTACTTGAGACGACCCAGGTACCGCAGGAGGGACGAGGTCCTGGAAGACCTTTTCGAGCTCGGGTCGAAGGCTGGCAAGAGCTGGCTCAAGATCGCAAAGCGTGGCGTAATCTGGTGTGGGAGGCCAAGACCCACTTTGGGTCTGCGCCCTGATAGTAAGCAAGTACTACATTTACATTCAGCTCTTGCCGCTGCCCCTCGCGCTGCCGGCAATAATTCCCTAAACAGCCCTGGATCCAAGGGGGGGGGGGGCAAACCGGGGCACTTGCCCCGGGCGGCAGTTTCATGGGGGCGCCAAATCCTTGAGACAAGAAATGAAGAAGAAAAAAAATTCTTACTCATTGGCAGTTTTAACAGTTTTTCTCAAACACTGAAGAGAGGGGGCGCCACGATCAAGGTTTTTGCCCCGGTTCGAAAAGATCGGCTCCGGGGCTGTCCCTAAATAATGCTGCAGCTGGATCGAGCTCAAGTGTGTGTTTACCAAGGAGCGGAATTTCTCATAGCAAAAATCAAACGTCAAAGGAATTGAACATAAGTTTTATCGACTATCGATAAATATTTCAGTAATTAATAAAATAGGAAATTGTAGGTACTTTTAAAATAGCGCTTTTTAAGTTAGTTACAATTAAAATATAGCTTTAAATTAACTTTACATTTAGAGCAGTATACCGTTGAAGAATCTTCATTGTAAATAAGTAAGGGATGTTTTTTAATCCATTTGTCAATCGTTTTCCTTTTAGGATTAACCATTTTAATAACACTGGAATGACTGAGAAAAACTCAAGCGACATAAATGTCATAATATGTGACGTTGAAGCGATTTATTTTGTTTCAATATGGAGATGCAAGTCGCTTATTTCAAAGAGGTCAAATGTTACAGAATATTGTTACAAGGCGATAACAAGCGAAGAGTCGATTCGATAACATCGATAACTGGAATAGTCGATAAAACTTATGCTCAATCCCTTTGATGTTTGATTTTTGCTATGAAAAATTCCGCTCCTTGGTGTTTACATACTGCCTTAGCACTCACTTCGTTTTATGTAAAGATATTTTTCGACAGGTTCCCAGCCGCCCAGCCTGTCTTCCGTCCAGCCGATGGCCGACACGCATTTCAACCGGGACACCCACATGCGCATCATACTTGGGCGGGAGACGAGGGCGGAGCAGGAACGGCACGAGAGGTGAGGGCTTTGGAACGAACGGTGTGATGTTAAGGGTTTTTGATTAACAGAATATCGTTATATCGTCACTACTTTGAAAAAATCTCGTATCTCAAATCAATACGTCAGCAAATTTGACCCTTAAAGCAATGTTCATTAAGTTCACTCTGAAAGATCATCGATTTTGAGATAACAGCTTTTTTCAAAGTAGCGACGATATAGCGTTATTGATGATCCGTTAGTCTTGTTTGATTGGAGTACAGTCACATGCACTAAAATCTGTCACAGCGGAGCGCGCAATAATATCTGACACGTCCTACCAGCCCTAGAATTAAAGTCTTATCAGATTTGTGCACGCTTAGTTGTGTCAGATATTGGTGTTGGTGTTACAACTAGTGGTAATTTCGCTTGGGACTCGTATTCCTGAAGATTCAAATGAGAAAGTTTTTTTAATCGCTCAATTTTTTTTTAATGTAAAATCTGACCAGTTCCTTTTTTTTACATAAATAGGTATCTTATGTCACCCGGAGCCTAACGAATCGATTGATGATACCTTATTTATTAAAATCGGATGAACATACGTAAATACAAACATACATATCGTCACTAGTTTTAAAAAAGCTCGTATCTCAAAATCGACAATTTTATGGGTGAACTTTATGAACATTATTTCAAGGGCCACTTTTGTTAACGTATTGATTTGAGATACGAGATTTTTTCAAATTAGTGACGATATTTCATTTAGACTATTAAAATCATTACCTTTCCTTTTGACTTTGCCGTGGTCGGATAAAAAAGTATGATTTCTTGATATACATCAGAAAAGTTTCCATTTTCCACCATTTTGATGTTCAGTTTATCTGTTGCAAATATTACTTTTTGTTTATAATGTGTAAAAATAAAGCAGTGTATATGTAACTGTACATAATAAAATAACGCATTATGTAACAGTCACGTGAATTACTATAACGCTTTTGGTGTATTTTATGTTTTAACCACCAATGTATAAGTGTATTGAGCTATATAAAAAAATATAACAAACATATTTACTGACTACAAAAACAATGAAAATATTTTTCTACTTGAAGTTGGTGCCTCGGCACGAGCCGGCAGGACTGATTGAAGCCCAATATTATAGTATGTAGGTGAGGTAGACGACTATAGGTCCACTCCTCAGGCCCGTGCTGTGGCACTGACTTCAAACTGGTAGAAAAATATTTTCATGGTTTTTTTGTAGTCGGTTAATTTTTTTTGTAATTTTTTTTTTATCTTATTATTGACGATATATTTATATATGTGTTGCTGCTTTGTTGGTCATATGTCACATTCATATAGTATTGGGTAGAAGTCATAATAAGAGAAACACAAATGTGATGTCAGCTAATAGCACGATTAGCTTTGGTTCCCTAGGATCAGCGGCGCCGTCATATAGCGGCTGTAATAAAGCGGTGAATGACGACACTAGAAAGTTGGCTATGTAAACAAAATTAAGCGCCATTTTTTTTTTTTTTTTACATTTTTATAAGTAATACTACTTGCGGTGAAGGAAAACATCGTGAGGAAACCTGCACAAACCTGCGAAGCAATTCAATGGTGTGTGTGAAGTTCCCAATCCGCACTGGAGCGCGTGGGAACTATGACTTTCTGCCAAGTCTTGCGGCGCATTCTTCTTGGCAATCATGGTCTTTCCGAAGCGCTGGTAGTTTAAACGTGTAAAAGTGCTATTGCGGCCTATTACTGAATAGAATTTGAATTTGAATTTGAATATGGCCCAAGCCCTCTCATTCTGTTGCTGCAGTGGGACGTCATTAATACTAACAACGCTAGTTATCTGACGGCCGCTATATGAAACCAAAGCTTTAGCAAAAATTATGTATTTTGTTAAAAATAATTTTACGAACTTTTGTTTTACTTGCAAATTTTATAAGTTTTCCTAATACTGTATGAATGCCGTAAGCCTAAGAATGTATCGGCTTTATTTCTTTTGATCCATGTAATATGTATGATGTACATATAGTGTGGCCGCGTCAAAGGGTCGTCTCGCGTACAACCGGCTTTTGGGGAGTCTCGGGAGAGCGAGAGGGCGCATATTTAAGAAAACGTGAGTGACAGGGATGGAAGGTTTCTATAGCCTGCGCTGTGAAGGTGGAATTCCAACTAGCATGCCGTTGTACAAACATTTTAAGTCCTATTGACATAATATGTCTTAAGATTATAACTTTATAAGATAAATAATGTCAGTGGTAATTATCATAATGTCATATGAAAATACTGTATAAAATCGATTAATTGTGACTTGTTAAATAGTCTCTGATATTAACCCCCTGTTTCGATAAATGTGATGCCGTCTCTGTTTGTTTTGTTCGAATAGACAGAGACGGCATCACATTTATCCGTCAAATAAAATTAATCAATGGGTGGTGAAACAGCCCCTAATTATATCAAAAAAACCTGAAGCCATTTTGTTAATTTCTTATTTAATGAAACTTTATTTTCAATTTTAATATCTATAGGCTGTTCATTATACAAAACCATGCACTTATTATAAGTTTTTTTTATAGGTAGATTTTATAGGTGTGTGTATTGAGTTCAGAACTAGAATTTATTTGTACACACACACAGACAATTTCTTGCTCCACTTTGGAATTCCATCTCAGTGACGCAGGTATGTAGTACGGTTCATTCACACATTCATTCATATCATACAGTCACAGCGTTGAAGGCGAAATATGAGATTTAAAAAACTGGGTTTTGTAATATATGGGTTATTGTTTGACAAACGGAAACGGAAAATATTGGGTAGATTCCTGGGTTAAAAATAATGTCAGTCAGTTAGATCATTACAACAAGAAATGACAAAGATGGCGTCAAACTTCTTGAGCGGACCGTGACGTCACTCCTTAGTGTACGTAGTGATCAGTGGCGTAGCTTAGAAGAAAATTTTTCACACCTCATTCAGAAAAGTAACTTTTCCTCCCTGACGAGAGGGAGCAAAGTGCAACTTTTCTGTTCAAGGCTTTTCTGTGTGTATTGCAAATGCAATTTTTTGAATTTGATAATTGTAAAACCATGCTGGTTACATTATATTAGAATTGTTTTTTTTTTTCAAGTTTTTTAATGCTCGGTGTGAAAAGTTGTATGAGCCACTAGGGAGCAAAATTATTTCATCTAGGGCGTTAACCTTGAATCCCTCATTACGCTTAGGATTCTATTTTAGAATCCCACGCTACGCTCAGGATTCTATTGTAGAATCCTTCGCTACATTCTGGATTCAATGTACCGCCCTAGCCGTAAATACATCATTTTACTCCCTTGTGACACAAATAACTATTGCTGCTCTCTTGATTACTTTCAAAAAAAACTATAATATACCCGATGTCATTATTGTACCATTCAGTTATAGAAGGGGGATTACCCGATTTCATCACAGTATTGTTAAGTGGAAAATTTTGTGCTCATTCTAACTGGTCCGAATCTAGTACGTGCGACAAAACTGTGTATTTATTTTGTAATTTTGCCCCCCCCCCCCTCCCCCAATAGGGAATATTACTGCAATTTTATCCCGTCAGAGTGCAGCACCAGCACATACCATACGTTTATGGTTTATGTTTTTTGAGTATCTTAAATGTCCGTAGGATGCCGTAATATCATATTATTTCAATTAAATTTTTGGAAATATAGCTCTATCGCTACTATCGATGTAAAGATCATTTATTTTGTTACTCATAACATAAATATTGTCAGTCATGATTACTATAGGTATTAATACTCTTTGGTCATGATCCATCATGGCGACAAAATATAAAGAGAACTGACGTTGTCATGGCGGTTTCTTTACGGTGTGTGCTAGTGTCGCCCTCTGCGCAGAGCTTTGCCTAATGTGCGTGCCCTATTGCCGCCCGGGGTGCCCCCCCCCCGCTCCTACTACGCTACGCCACTGGTAGAGACGTCACGCGGAACTTTCAAAGAATATGCGTCCGATAACTTTTTGAAAATCTAACTGATCATTGTATATTTTTGGGAATCTATCTTATTTGAAATATAGTTGTGTAGTTTCGCTTACTAATGCTTTTTCTAACTGTTAATTTGCTCATCATTCAATCAAAGAAATACTTTAAAATATAACGAGTTCTGCAAAAGGGGTTGTTTTATTCCTTATTTATAAAAGGCCTTTGCCCAGCAGTGGGAATATTAAGGGCTACATAAAAAAGGCTTTATTTTGTCTACGCGTGCGAAGCCCCAGTAAACACTAGTTAATTATCTTTTATTATTCATCAGTACATTATGTTCAAACTTAGTTCGGGATGTACAGTCACCTGTATTAATAATTGCCACAGCGGAGCGCGCAAAAATATTTGACCCGTCCTACTAGCCCTAGAAGTAGAACCATATCGAAAATACAAACTGAGATATGGATGCACAGAAAAACCAGAAAATGAGACCAGCGCTGGGAATCGAACCCAGGTCCTCAGAAATCCGTGCTGCGTGCTAGGTATCTAGACACGAATTTTTCCTATGCATACATATCTCAGGTTGCTTATTTCTACTACGCTACTTAAGCAGCAGCACTAGCGACATCTATGTTCCGCTCTCATCGAGAGACGTCACATTCTTTCGGAACTAACCGCTCACCCAGACAAGAGATGTCGCTACTAAGCAATCAAATTATGATTGGTTTTTTGGTGTCTGGGCGACCGGTTAGTTCCGAAAGAATGTGACGTCTCTCGATGAGAGCGGAACATAAGTAGCGTAGTATGCATAGGAAAAATTCGTGTCTAGATTCCTGTCCAGCGGTGGTGTAGGGGTTATAGCACGCAGCACGGATTGCTAAGGAGCTGGGTTCGATTCCCAGCGCTGGTCTCTTTTTTGGTTTTTCTGTGCATCCATGTCTCAGTTTGTATTTTCGATATGGTTTCACGGGATACCCGTAAAAGTAACAAATTTGGAGTTGAAATAAAAAAATACAAAAAGACTCCAAAAAACCAATCCTAGAAATGGAGTCATATGAGTTATTTATGAACGCTCTTTTGTGTTGGATATTGGTGCTGGTGAGTGTACATGTACACGGACTATGAAATATATTATGTAGCTATTAAAAAAATATATATTTTAAAGTATTTTAAATGGTTACATTTTTAAACTTGATACTAATCGGTTTTGAATAACAAACTAACTTTGTTTGGTAATGGTGCTAGAATGGAGTATGACCATAATTAATGAGGGCTATCGTTTTTTGTCTTACTAGATGGCGCCACTGTTGAGTGAGGTTTTTAAGTGTGGCTTTCAAAGTCTGTTAATACGGGCGTGAAAACAAAGTTTAGATTAAAATCATATTTAATACACCTTAAAACCGTACCATAAAAATATCGAGCATGCCACAGTGTCGCGTAGTCCCGTTTTGTTCGGAAAAAAGGGAGGACAAAAGTTTCCGAAAGAAAACTGTCTCAAAACACAGACATTCATTGTCCCGTAACGCATAATTGCCATAATTAATTTCAGGTAACGCAAAATATTGTCAAAATTATTCTAATTATAAATAAACCCGCGTAACTCACCCAAAAACTATGAGATTTGACATTTCGGAGACCTCACGCTACACTAGCGCCTCTAGCGGCGAATTCATACGCGATAGCCCTCATTCAATCCCACATATTATAAATGTGAAAGTTTGTAAGTCTGTTTGTTTGTTACTTTATCACGTCTAAACCGCTAAACCGATTTAGATGAAATTCGGTATAAAGATAGTTTGAGTCCCGGGGAAGCACATCCAGAAAAAATATATAATTCCCGCGAGATAGCGATAACTTGTAAGCGGACGGAGTCGAAGGTAATGGCTAGTTATTAATAATAAGTTAGTTTCGTGGGTAAAAAAAATGTCTATTTGGTCTGTCAGTTACATTATTACGAAAAATCTGAACACGTATTTTTCTTTCATTAATCACGATCACATTTAACTAGCTATAGCTTCGTCATTTTGTAGGGTTCCGTAGTCAACTGAGAACCCTTATAGAGTTTAGCCATGTCTGTCTGTTTGTCGTCTGTCTGTCCGCGGCTAAGTTCAGAGACTGTTAGTTATAGAAAGCTGTAATTTGGCATGAATATACTACATCGATAATACAAACTGAAACATACTCGTACATGCACAGAAAAACCAGAATAAGAGACCAGCGCTGGGAATCGAATCCAGGTCCTCAGCATTCCGTGGAATGCTAAGGTCCTGGGTTCGATTCCCAGCGTTTGTCTCAGTTTGTATTTTCGATGTGGATTTTACGGAATGACCGTAAAAGTAACAAAATTTGGAGTTGAAATAAAAAATACAAAAATACTCCAAAAACCAATCTTAATGAATATACTAATCAGTGACGCCGACAGTGGTAAAATAAAATAAAAAATTAGGGGGTACCTCCCATGGACGTAACCCCGTAAGGCCTTTTTTTTATTCGACTGGATGGCAAACGAGCATGTGGATCTCCTGATGGTAAGAGATCACCACCAACCTAGAGGCCTAAGATGGGATACCTCAAGTGCCAGTAATTGCATCGGCTGTCTTACTCTCCACGCCGAAACACAACAGTGCAAGCACTGCTGCTTCACGGCAGGATTAGCGAGCAACAAAACCGACGCTGTCTAGATGGGTACTGAGGCTGACTGAAGCATGACAAAAACGAATGTTCCCGGGAAAATACGATGGGAAAGGTTTGTTCAATACATTCATCTGTACCCGGGCAGACACGCAAGAATATCTGCTCGAGCGGAAACTGGGCTACGGAATTCGAAAATCGAAGTTCGTATCGTACCGTCCCTCTCACTCTCGCATTCAATAATATTAGCGACAGCGGGACGGAAAGATACGAAGTTCGAATTGCACTTACGATGTAAATTATGCTTGTATAGTAATTTTTTTTTTGTGTTAGGTTGTGGTACTGCTGGGACCGTTAATAAATATTTTTTCTTTCTTTATAGGGACTGAGACGCTTCGTACGTATTTTAAAAGGAGGTAGATGTTTAATAAGTGTCATTTTGTTGACAGCAAAGGCAAGAGGAATGGCATCGTGACGAATCCGGCCATGCGGCTCGTTGCCAACGTTAGAAACGGACTCGGTAAGTTAATAAGGCTATGAGGCCCCATTTATTGGAGTACACTACCACATAATCAAAAGCAGCTACGGAATACATACTTGACAAAGGATATTTTTAAAGCTAGTAATAATTTCAATAATTACATTGGATAATGTAACTTATAATTGAAACAATAAGGTTGAATTTCCAAGTCAATGCGTGTGGTCGCCTCTACCTTTTTGAGGGTTAAAAACGATCTTGTCACATTAGGTAAATCGTCAACTACTGACCACCTTATACTTAAAATGAACTCTGTTTGTATGTAACTAGAATTCATTTTAGTATAAGGTGGCCAGTAATTGACACCTTATACTAGAAAACTGAACTCTGTTTATAGGTGACTAAAATTCATTTTTAGTTGAAGGTGGCCAGTTATTGACGATATTGATATACCCTATTAGCGTTTGCCTCCAATACAGAATTTAAAAACAAAAGTGCAGTATTCAAATAGAGCAACCCAACTATCACCACCACACTACACTGACGCGTTTCGAACTCAACCAGAGCTCATCTTCAAAGCAACACAAGTGTTCACCCAACATGCTAAAACTAACGTACAACAATTTAAATCCCCGAGCACCCACTTTATTTTTCTCAAACACTACCCACATAATTTAATAAGCTATGATCGCCACATAAAACTACCTTAAATTTTTATTTATTTACTGTAAAGGCAAGCCGTAGTAAGGAAGAAAAAATTAAACTCAGGGATGACACTTACTGCCTTTGTCAAAGTGTCATATGTCAGATTGCGGGTCCAAATCGA
Source organism: Choristoneura fumiferana (assembly GCF_025370935.1). Lineage (NCBI taxonomy): Eukaryota > Metazoa > Arthropoda > Insecta > Lepidoptera > Tortricidae > Choristoneura > Choristoneura fumiferana. The sequence continues at coordinate 4,173,884 of NC_133499.1, forward strand.
ATTCCGTAGTATAATCCACGCGTAAATTGTGAAGAATTCTAATTTCCACAGAATAAAGTACGTCATAGTGCTCAAAGTCAAATGAAGGTTATTGCTTATGTTTGTGTAATAAATTCAGTATTGTAAAAAAATATCTTGAAATAGTTTTCGATTGACTGTACAGTTTTTTAATTATTGTTTTACTACAGACAGTGCAGCAGCCAACATACGTCGAACCGGTGTAGCGCTGGCAGCGAGCGCCAGTTCCGCCAACCCTGCCGTTAAAACGAACGCTTTCCAATGGCGGAAAGAGACACCGCTATAAGAACAACGCGCGCGAGACCAGGACGGAAAGTCTTAGGGCTGACACCGATGCTAACGGTATAAAAATAACGGCAATTTAAACCGGTTAAGGACTTTTTCGAAGTGTCAAGAATACAGGAGATTTATTGACGTTGAAAAAGAAAAGGTTCTAAGCTTGCTTAATATGACCGTGGGCTAAGTGTAACGGTATTTGATATTCTTGTTAATCTCATCAACAAAATGTCATAAAATAAAAGTGAGACCCATACTCTAATACACACAGGTTTTCTATCGTTCGATATGTGCAATTATGTATCGTTATCCATAATTTCCATTTGTCATAAAGTTGTATATTTCTGAAAGAATCAGTTCTAGTAACTTACTGGGTTCTATATATAAGATGACATTTCAAAAAAATCCTGAACTCGAAACGCTTCCATATAATTTAGGACAAACGTTGTTATGAAAAATCAAAGGACTGTCACTTGTTAGAGAACTTATTTAACAAAATTACAAAATTGCCAAAATACATCTCGTCTTTATTTTTGTGTTTATCAAATATTACCGGTATATGAACTCTCGTATGTAACGGTAATTCGTACCGTTATTTTTTTACCGGTAATAATGTGAAACAACGATCTATTGAAACTATATTAGGAGTTCCACTGTCCTTAAGTATATTGCTTAGTAGTTTAATGTCGTATGCCCTATTCATGACGAAATAAAATTAAAAAATAAGGTTAACTAATTGGCTAATAAATTAGTAGCACAGTTATGTCTCAAAATAAAAATTTGCATCTCACAAGCGCGTGACTATTGTGTGTATGTTGGTTATCCTTAAACACACACATATACATGTTTTAACTCTACTATTAACAATCCGCTCTCGTCACTTGCATTACCTTTACTTATCGCACATATTTAAACTCACTGGAATGTAATACATGTATGAAAACTCAGTTGTATCCTCAAAATGTGTTTAGTACAAGTATATTTTTAAGCGTAATGGTTTTATAATTCTAATTAACAATATACACGTAGCAATTGATATGACATGGTCCTAATATGTTTAGAAATATGACTGCAGATTAGATAATACTCGAAAAAAAGCTGATCTTTTTGATGAATGTTTTTTTACGCATTTGTAACTTTAACTTGTTTATTTTAGTAAAAATAGCTTAGATAGCTGCTTGTTAATATAGCAATATTATTAGAACATTATTAGGTTTAATAGCCATCATGCTATATGAAATATATCGCAGCGAGGATTTTTTTACTTTTTTTTCCCCGAATTATTGCTAACGTACAAAGTATTACAATTTCAATACGTACTTATAACCACAGGTTTCTTATAAATTCAAATTTGCGTTGCCGGCTAGAATTAAATGCAACTTTCATACCGTTATTTCTCATGTAACGGTACAGAATAACCTGTAATGATTACGTTCTGACACCGGTTTGTAAAATGCCAAACATCATCGGCAGTGCAGTAGCAAGTGGTCTAAGAAGTAACAAGTCTAAGTAGCAACTGATTTAAAAAGTTCCCAGAATGTCCAATCGGACTCCGTTGGTTCATTTCCTGGTTCGTCGATTTTAATCCTATGACTCAAAACCGACGAAGCTCCGCTTCGCGGAGCTTCTGTTCTACGTGACAGTAGCGCTTCGCGCCTGGACGCAATTCTATCGTAACCTAATCTATGCTTTTTTATGAGGATCAGTTGCTTTTTGGACCTCTTGCTACTTAGACCAGCTGTTTTATAGAGGAAAGGATATTAACCCCTAACCCCTATCATCCGTGTTTCAGTTTTTAAGACAGCTGGGTCATCTAAATAGTAGTTTTTGTAAATATGTCCCTGGCATTGTTTACATTATTATCAAGGAGCGGAATTTTCATAGCAAAAATCAAATGTCTAGAGGGATTGACCATTGTGTTTTATCGACTGTCGATGTTTAATTGTCAGTTAGCACGATATGTTTTAGGTAATTAAATTAGACCTGTAATGGGGGAGGCCTTTGTCCTGCAGTGGGACACTAGGCTACCGAAAAAAAATAGACCTGTGTGTTTGTTACAATTTAAACATAAAACCGAAACGGAAATGTTAAACAGTGTGACTGACGATAGACTAACCTTCATTCAAAATAACAGAATCGAAATCTATATCTGTACTAATTTGTTATAGCTTCTTCATTTTGTCTGTTGTAACAAGGAATTGTCATTATTTTCTCTACATTGTCACAATTTAAACTAAGAGAAGTAAGAGAATAGTTTAAAATTAAGAGAAGGATATTACTTTATCCATTTGTTATTCGTTTTTATTTTACGATTAACCATTTTCGTTAACACGGGAACCTAATAAAATAATACGTATGACAACTCAAGCGACATCAAATGTCAAATGTGACGTAATTTATTTTAATAAAGAGATACTAGTGGCTTATCAAAGAGGACAAATGTTACAGAATAATGTTAAAAGTCGGTAACATGCGAAAAATCGATAACTGGAATAGTCGATAAAACACAATGGTCAATCCCTCTTGACATTTGATTTTTGCTATGAAAATTCCGCTCCTTGATTATTATATACAAGTAGTGGGGTATGAAAAGTAGTAGTTAATAAGGCGTCCTTCATTTATAAAAGCTATAAATACAAAGGACATAACAGTTGAGTCTGTTTTCATGATGAAAACTAGAGCTTTTAACTAAGAAATGTGCTTTGCTGTAACTTAAGTGGAACAAATACACAGACCTCATCAAAAAAGTGAAATATAGAAAAGTGATATTCCATTGCAGCTAAACTGTGTAACATTTTCAGACTGTACGGTTATAATTACCAATACTTCTCTTTAAATTCCGGTTATTCCTAAATTCAATGGTCATTCTTTAACCGGTATTATACTGTTATTGATGGGTGAGTTGCTGTTACTGGTAATGAAAATATATTTAAATTCGGTAAAAAAATTGCATCTATTTTCCAGTATTAAATTGGCTTATGAGAACGCATTTGTTTATAGTACAATTTCAGTTGAATCCTGATCTCAATGCAACTGACAAAAAAGTTTCAAAAGTTGTGCATTTAAGTACGTAATATTATATGTATGTAATTTTATGTAAAATTGAATAAACTAGTCGGTTTGGCCGGGTCCGGACCAACCGGATAGCTGAGCCTGTGCGGTTTGTCCGGCCCCGACTTTGTGTAGGCGGGTATTTTTATGTTTGTAATCATTACCTTCTACAAGTCGAAAACTTACGTGTAATGAAGCTACACACGATCTATCAGTTTCTTTAAATAATAAATCTTTCCTATAATATCCAAATATTATAATAAGTTTCTCATAATATCCAACATCCTATACTCTGCCTTTCATAATATCCAAATCGTAGAATCCGTTTCCTATAATATCCAAATCGTCGTTGCCACTGCAATACCGCGTAACTAGCATTTTCCATAAGGTACATTTTTCATTGTCAGAACAGTACTAATATTGTACTGTTCTGACAGTCAAAATTATACCTTATGGAAAAAGCTAGTTACGCAGTATTGCAGTAGCAACGACGAAATGCTTCTGTTTCCCATAATATCCGAATCCTATTCGTTTCTCATAATATCCAAATCCTAAAATTCTAGAATGTTACGCAATGAATGCCACAGGTAAAGAATATTACGGAAATAGGTTTTTTTTGGGAATGTGATTCCGAAAACGCACATTTTATGAAAAAAGCTTTCTTGAGTTGCAACTCACAAAAGTGGTTAAACTTAGATAATGGATACAAACAAGAAATCACCCAGACATTTAATAAAAATGTATACACAAGTTAATATATGGCAATATGTAATTTTAGGTATAAATTAATAGATTTAGTAGGATTTTAAAAATGTTTAAACGACGACACCAATTTTAGTGTAATGTGTGATTTAAATTTGATTGGATGTGGTAAAGTTTTTTTGTATTTTTGTAGTTTTAATCGCCAATAGGACGTAAAGTGAACAACGAAGAATTGGATGATTAATCCTTTTTATTCTAGCCGTTGCCCGGTCATCATCATCAGATCAGCCGTTTGACGTCCTCCACGTAGACCAGTTGCTTTGGAAAAGTTCTGAAATTGAGACGGCAAGCGGTGTATGACACCCACCAATGAGATGACTGACCTGGTTAAAGCCGCTAGCTCATAGTGGATGCAGGCAGCTTCCAACCGTAGCAACTGGAGATCTATGGGGGAGGCCTATGGCCAACAGTGGACCAACGGCTGATAATGATGGTGATGATGATATTACGATGTGTTCACACGAACAAAGCCGCGGGTAAATGCTTGTTAACTTTGCGTGCCGCAAGCGACATCTGTGTTTTTGTGTGATTAGCACTTTTTTGTAAATTTGAGCTGTTACTAACTTTGCATAAAGCATTACGGGTCTTTGACCTTTATACATTTATTTAAACGGTCTGTACTAGTATACATATGTAGATTCAGCTAATAGATTTATGGCGATCAAAAATTATGCGAAACAATTTTATATTAACTTAAAATTATACGAAGCACTAATTATTATGAATACGGAAAGCGGTATAATGTAATGATATCTCAATGACTTCTATTTTAATGGATAAAACTGTGATTGAAAACTTTTTTTTTTTAATAAACACCAGAATTTGTTGTACAGTGAGTAAGCAAAATCAGGATGGACTATACGCGGTCTTATCGTTTAAGGGCGGTCACTTTCAAACAGACATTTAGATTAAGAAACCAAATACGAATTGAAGAAAGTATTCTTTCTTCTATTTAATGTAAATAGAAATGAATTGACGAAATGTATGTTGGTACGTTACTACAAAACGTCATGAAAAAGTTTGTATGCTTAAAAGAAAATTATACAAAAATAAAAACTGCTGATTTAAAAATCTCCAATAACACATGCATAAATAAATTAAATGAAATTATGCAAAAGCTGTTTTTTCTTTTACATTTAGAACATATATTTCTGTCGTTTTGTTCTTGGAGTGTAGAAGTCATTGTAGATATCATAATAGAAATTAGAATTAAAAAAAAATCTCGATGGCATAGTTGTGGTAGTGTTTCGGATTATTAGATTGATAATCGATATTGAGGCTGAATCTTGGTAAAATTTGTATTTCGTGTCACATTTTGGAGGCTATGTTTTATTTTATTTGAATACAAAGGTCAATCATTTTTTTAGTCTATGTTATCCTGTCCCGTTACTCAGGACACATAAGTGATAGTTAGTAAATAGACAGTAAAAATTATAACAACAAATGCTATACCCTACCAGGGTTCATGTTTACTTTAAAAGCTTTTGTTACGTACACATACATAAAATCACGCCTCTCCCAACGGGGTAGGCAGAGACTACATCCTTCCACTTGCTACGATCCTGGCATACAACTCTCGCTTCCTCTACATTCATCAATCTTTTCATGCATGCACGTCGGTTTAGAGTACTCCTGACCCGACCTTTCTTCAGAACGTCCCCGATTTGATACATGTATGTGATAATAAATACAATACAATACACTTGTTTGAAAAGGTTTGCAATGCATACTACTAGCATGCTCAGGACAAAACTCTCTCCTAACTTTTAGTGGGTTTGTACAGTCACCAGCACCAATATGTGACACAACAAGCGTGCATAAATATCTGATTTAACTGTACCCCATAAAATCATACTTTTAAATAACTCAGTAGAAGTTACCGTGGCAACTGTTTAGTGTAGCTTACACTAAAAAGCTGATTGACACAAATATGAGTATTTCTCAAAAAGTTGTCCCGTCATGAAATTGATAAGAAATCAGTTTTGGCAAGAAATTTTTAACACTAAGGACGAGATCATAAAACATAAACTGCATAAATAATCCAAAATTTCTTGACGTCAGGAAAACGTCACGACATCTTGTGAGGAAAAAATCGTAATTTTGTAACTACATCAAAACTTTATATTGGATCCAACAACAAAGATTATCTGACTTTTTGACACTTTTACCACAAAGTTTTGTATATATTTAAAAATAATATTACTTATTTTTTGTGGTGAAATAGCGTCTGGTTTTTTTTTTAAGTGGACAACTGAAAAATTTAAAAATGGACAACTTTTAGAGAAGTATTGGTATAAGATTTAATACTTTTACTGACAGGGGCGAACTTTGATGGCTTACTTTTTTATATTTATTTAATGTTAAGTCCATTTTTTATAAGGACGGAAGTCTCAAGGCTAATCGAAAATATAGAACGAATGAAAATTTCCGATAAAGTGAGTTTATTTTTATATTATTAAAATTTAATTAGGTTTAACAATGAATCAATTCTTGCTTGAATACAGTCATTATTATGTAGTATTTAAATGGTTTTTGAATGGTGTCATTTTTATTTCTTTTGAATATTGTAAGTAGTATGTAAATTTTTTTATGTTTGTAATTCAATCGCACGTAAACGGCTGCATATATTTGGATGTCATTTTGCGCTTAGCTTAGCTTTATCCCGGAAATTTTAAAATACCGATAAATAAATAACCCTTGCTGTTGTCTTTTAGGCTTACGTTTAACAGTGCATTAGTATGCTAAATGACATCTCTGAGTGCAGGTAAACTCATCTGCGTAAAGTTAAATGTGGTCGCGGACAAAACCTCGTTTTAAATAAAACTAAAATACATTACCGCACTAATACTAACAGGCGATATTAATAATACCTAATTGCAGTTAATTTACGTCGCCAGAATATATGGCCCTGAATGTATGACCTAATAATGCACGCCCAGATAATTCAATTACCATTTTACAGGTACTAAGCATAAACCAGTAGAGGAACTATTTATACATTATTATTGTCTCTTCAACATATTAAGAACAATGCTGATTTGATTTAGTAAATTCATTTAAGATTTTTTTAGGGCTCTAGGGTTCCGTACCCAAATGGTTATCGGTAGGTACAGTCAGCAGCAGAAGTGGAGGAGCTGTTACGGTGGTCAAAATGATCTACATAGGACTCTACTGCCAAGGTAATAAGAGTGAGCTTAGATTATTTTGAGCAAAACAACTGCTCATCTACTTCTGTTGCTGACTGTATTTGAGAACAAAATGAGCAACATTCAAAAATAATTTAAAATGACTCCTTAGTTTTACGTATATTTTGTATAAATACTAGTAATATTTATTTATTGAGTTGTATTTTGTGTGTTTGGGTGACAATGTGATTTAGCGATTAAAAGCGACTTGTAAGAAATGTAACGTAGATGGTGCCGTGAGATATATGTTGTGAAGAAAATATATTGAAATATATATAATTTCTCTTACTTTTGCGTTTTATTATGAACATACGACCTACCCTCTGGGTTGACAATGAGTGTTCGTTAAAATCAAAAAGTATTAAAGCCTCTACCCATAATAAGGCTTCATTTCGCAGGTGGTAGGACCTTGTGCAAGGTCCGCCCGGATTGCTACCACCATCTTGCTCGCTAATCCTGCCGTGAAGCAGCAGTGCTTGCACTGTTGTGTTTCGGCGTGGAGAGTGAGACAGCCGGTGAAATTACTGGCACGTGAGGTATCCCATCTTAGACCTCTAGGTTGGCAACGCGTCTGCAATACCCCTGGTGTTGCAGATATTTATGGGCGGTGGTGATCTCTTACCATCAGGAGACCCACTTGCTCGTTTGCCATCCAGTCGATTAAAAAAAAAAATATTGGAGCAAACTACCACCAAATCAAAAGCAGCTATATAAAGCGGGATGTCGAATGACAGTCACTTTACGGTTATATAGTTTATTAATACACATTACAAGGTTACTCGTATAGCAATGAAAAGAACACTAAGACATGCGAGTTCGCGGGGCGCGGCGCGGACGGCGCGCACGCGTATAGCCAGATCTCGGTGGTAGATCAATGAGGGCTATCGCGAATGAATTCGCCGCTAGAGGCGCTAGTGTAGCGTGAGGTCTCTGAAATGTCAAATCTCATAGTTCTTGGGTGAGCTACGCGGGATTATTTATAATTAGAATAATTTTGTGAATATTTTGCAATATCTGAAATTAATTATGGCAAATATGCGTTCCGGGGCAATTAATGTCTGTGTTATGAGACAGTTTTGTCTTTCAGAAACCTTTGTCCTCCCTTTTTTCCGAACAAAACAGGGACTATGCAACACTGTGGCATGCTCGATATTTATATGGTACGGTTTTAATTTGTATTAAATATGATTTTAATCTAAACTTTGTTTTCACGCCCGTAATAACAGACTTTGAAAGCCACAGTTAAAAACCTCACGCAACAGTGCGCCATCTAGTGAGACAAAAAACGATAGCCCTCATTCCGAATGATAGTCGACGGCCGGCGCGGCGGTCACTCGCGCATGCGCCGTGGACGGCGCAGGCGATGAAAAGCAATGGCGCGCGGTTGCTAGGCGACCGCGTGTTATCAAGCGGCCACAGAGTATACGGCGGCGGAATATTGCGAGCAACAGCAGGGCTACTCCGAAACTCGAAGTTCGTATCGTACCGTCCCTCTCGCTCTCGTATTAAATAGTATAAGTGTCAGAGGGACCGCACGACACGAACTTCGAGTTTCGAGTTTCGGAGTAGCCCTGCAGGGCACCGTGAGCGCGGCTATGGGTTCCGCGTTACAGCTATCAAATACGTACTTGGCAAAGGATATTTGTAAAGCTAGTAGTATTTTCAATAACTACATACAATGAATATTGTAACTATTTACTAAAACAATAAGGTTGAATTTCCAAATCAATGCGTGTGGTCGCTAAATCCCAACGCTAAACCTTATTAAGGGTTACAAACTAAAAGGAATAACATAAGTCTAGTGGTCTAGAACTATGTTAAGTAGCTAATTTAAAGTTCAGCAGTCGGGACCCATTACTAAGAATTTTTGAGCAGGTCACGATTTAAATGGGTCCCGACTGTTGAACTTTAAATTAGCTACTAAAATCCGTCCAGCTGTTTAGGCTGCAGCGAGAACCAAAGAAATGGGCATACATTCCATACGCCCGAAAAACGTAACCCTCCTTCGGGCAGTCGGGTAAAAAGAGTGGCAACTCTATGGCCAAATTTGCATCTTTAGTAACAGGCCGGAGGATGAACTAAATCTACATTAACAGCAGTCAGCACACGACAAGCTTAACACATTCAGTGCCAAGAACCCGCTAGGCGCGTTCTCTGTTCGTAGGCAGTTTTCGCTACAAAGCGGAAAACGCTGCTACGCGCTACTTCTTTCGTCATCATCAGCCTATGACAGTCTAATAAGGTATCATCAGCCTATGAAAGTAACAATAATAAACTGCAACAAAATCAGCAAAAACCAGAAAACTCAAACGAATGAACTTCCGCGGCAGTCAGACATTTGAAAGAGAGATATAGTTTGACACATTTTTGACAGTTGTGTTCATCATCCAAACATCAGCAGGGCTACTACGAAACTCGAAGTTCGTATCTTACCGTCCCTCTCGCTCTCGTATTAAATAGTATAAGCGTCAGAGGGACCGCACGACACGAACTTCGAGTTTCGAGTTTCGCAGTAGCCCTGCTGAGGCGTTGTCGTCTACGAAAACATGTGTCCTTTTGGTTAAAATTGATAAAAGTGACATCTACTAGCGTAGACACGTACTTCGTGAACTACCTATTTACGGTTACTTATTACTGCTACTCGCTACTAGATGGCGCTACTATACTTTATACAATCTAAAATAATGCCTAATGGGAGCCTCGGATTACACGTGGTTGTCGAATTTGTTTATAAAAGAATTGAGATCTAAATATATACCGAGTTAATAATCTTGAAAAAATACAAAGCCAATAACGAAGACTAAATTGATACTTAAGATTTCACTTGCTTAGTTATATACTTTTTTTAGAACAATGAGATGGACCTTGCAAAATTGTGATAGGAAATACACGATAACATCTCTATTTAAATGAATCCTAACTAATATTACAAATGCGAATGTGATCAGGTGAAATTTGGTATGGAGATAATTTGAGATCCTGAGAAGAACATAAGTTAATTTTTTTCCAGATAATTGTACCTTTTTTTTTTTAATACCACGTCGGTGGAAAACAGGCATGCGGCCCATCTGATGTTAAGCAATTACCGCCGCCTAGGAACGCTTGCAACACCCGAATATTTTTATACCCCTTTTCAAGACCTCCATGCTGTAACTCTCTGGGAAAACCACGACAGGAAGTTCAAGTACCTACCTATAGTTCTTACGGACGCGGCAAAAACTCGTAAATTCAACTAATGTAATAAATGTGAAAGTTAGCAGGTAAATATACGGGTACGGGTGTGTGTTTGTTACTCCTTGAAATATACGGTCAATGACTTTAATTCATGAGCGACCATGGAACCTTTTCAAAGAAAGTCATTACGATTTTCCTTGCTATTAATGCGATGTCAGTATGACGTTTACTGTGAAATGGTTCCATGATGGCTGGCTGGTTATAATAGTTGGACATTTGAAATAACACACCTCAGGCTACGTTTTATCTCTTTAATCCCACGGATAAAATCTTGAAATATCAACCGCTGGGTTACTCATAGTAACGTCAATGAAGACCACAATATGATTTTTGGGAATCCTCACAGTAACATCCCGGAATTACAATTGAACTACCTACTGGATTTATGGCACCATCAGCCAAATAAGTGGTCTATCAATTTTTAAACAAGTTCCTATCAAATGAATATGTCGCTAAAGTCGAACTTTCAAGTTGACAGACACGTCTATTGGCATTATTGTTTTGTGGCATGCAAACGATTATCAATTTTAGGGTGCTAGACCACATTTTTGGCTGATGGTACGCGTGCGAAGCCGCGGGCAAACCCTAGTTTTACTAATAACACCAATATTATAAATGAAAAGGTTCGTTCGTAAGTATGTTTGTTTGTTTGCGACCTCTTCACGTCTAATACGCTGAACCGATTTAGATAAAATTCGGTATCACCATCCCAGCCTATACACGTCCCACTGCTGGGCACAGGCCTCCTCTCAGAACAAGAGGGCTTGGGCCATAGTTCCCACACGGGCCCAGTGCGGATTGGGAACTTCCCACGCACCATTGAATCGCTTCGCAGGTTTGGGCAGGTTTCCTCACGATGTTTTCCTTCACCGCAAAGCTCGTGGTAAATTTCAAATGTAATTCCGCACATGAATTTCGAAAAACTCAGAGGTGCGAGCCGGGGTTCGAACCCACGACCCTCTGCTTGAGAGGCGATAGGTCAAACCACTAGGCCACCACGGCTTCAAATTCGGTTAGGTAGGTACAGATAGCGAGTCCCGAGATACGTCCTTACATAAGATAGTTTTTATCCCAGACAATTGCAGTTCTCGCGTTCTATAAATAAACGTATTCTACGCGGAGTCGCGGGCAACAGCTAATGTATAAATAAAAAAATCTTATCCTAAATCAAAACAACAAGCGCAGGGTTTAGCTTTGTTTTCAAAACTGACAGATAAACGCAGAATGTGACACTATGCCTGGATAATTGGACCCCAAACATCCATCATAAGTTGACCCCGCGCATTCCTCCACTGCGTCTTTTTCACGAACAAAACAAACGCAAGGGGCGTTCAGCTTATACTGGATGTTGTACAAAGGGTAAACGGTGTCAAATGTCGGTAGGGTTTTTTTTAGGGCAATTATCCGACGATTATTTTTGGTTTACGCTTTATTTTATCAGGGATTTTAGTGTTTTTTTAAAGGGGCAAACAAGCCAACATATATCTTGTTGTAGTTGCACTTAAAATAAATAAATTGACCTAGTCCCAAACTAAGCAAAGCTTGTACTATGGACACTAGGCAACGGATAAACATACCTATATAGTTAAATACATATTTAACATCCAAGACCCGAGAGCAAACATTCGTATTATTCATACAAATATCTGCCCCGGCCGGGATTCGAACCCGGGACCTCAAGCTTCGTACAACACTACTGAACAATGAACATACAACTGAACATAAAGGTTTTCCATCATATTTTTTATTATTTATTGTAAAAAAGGTTGTATTAAAAATTACATTCTAACGAAAACTTATTAATTTAACGCCGTTAACTGATAATTAGCGGAACCGTCCCAAAAAAGCAGCAATAGGTACGTATTCCATACATAAATCTTAATACCAACCAATTCAAAAAGAAATTGACATGTTTATTAATTGAAAAATGTTACTATAATATTGATGAATATCTTAATGACAGGAATTTATAATTTTATGCTTCTTAAATGACATTATCTGACACAACGAAGCGTGCATAAATATCTGATACGACTCTTTCTAGGGCCAGTACAGTAGGACGTGTCAGATATTTTTGCACGCTCCGCTGTGGCAGATATTAACGCAGGTGACTGTACCGACTTGAAATTTGGTACGGATAATACGGATATGCAGTTTAGATGACAAGTACTGTCAGCAAAAAAGGTTGTATTAGTTAAGGATTAGTAGTTAATTAATGAAATGTGTGTGTATTTTTTTTAAATTTCGATTTTTTTATCAGAAACTATTTTTTTTACTTATTTCTGTCTGCTAGGCAGACTTGACACCCCACACTTCAGTCTACTCGTGACCACGGCCACTGTAGGTAATGTTGCCGAAACGTCGAGGTAAATATTACTCGTGTGTGTTAGCGTGATAAGTCCTGTGCGTGGTATTTTGACTAAAAATTTATTTTTACAAAAAAAAAACTTAACACTTGGCACAAGAGCCGCCATAAGAATTTCCCCATCATCTTAATCACGGCAACGTCAAATCGCCTCAAAATGACGGGAAATCCTAACAATAGGCAACTTGAGAGCGCCACGCGCGCGACACGCGGCGAGTAGCGGAACTAAATCCTCGAGAACAAACCCTAATTGTTAAGATGGGAAGTATCAGATTTGACTTTGTTTAAGTCTTTTGTTGGGGCATTGTTAACACAGGACATGTTTAAAGTGCGTCTTGATAATAGAACTAGCTTTTGCCCGCAGCTTCTTTTTAGGTACTGTGCATTTTTGCGGGATAAAAAGTAGCCTACTTATGTCACTCTCTGGCCCATAAACTATCTCTATGCCATGAATCATGTCGGTCCGTCGCTCCGTTTCGACGTGAAAGACGGACAAACATACAAACACACACACTTTCGCATTTATAATATTATATAGTTTGGATATTATATGAGTATAATACACCGTGTTTTACAGAATTTCATACACGACGGGTGATAAACGGAACGATATCAGCTTTATTAATGTTGCCACACTGTCTGTCCGTCTGCTCGTCCCTGGGGTGTATATCTCTTGATACAGCTCTTGACTTGAGCCGTAATAGATAGATAGCTAAATTTGTTTGGCCGGTTCCGTTAACCTTTAAAGACTTACTTGGTATACATTATGCCTATCCAATTTGTTAAAAGTGTAAACAAACCGATTTCATCAAAATTCTTGTACAAACACTCACTGGATCAAATCAATAACACATTTATCTATAATTCGTGTCTTTTAACTAGATGTCTAATCAATCAATCAATATGTCTGTAGTACCTGGTAGGTAATAAAAACTTTTTGTCAAAAAAGTATTTTTTTGAACCCCCGACCCAAAACCAGGGGTGTTAAAAATGTGCTAGGGATGACTCCTAAATTTTTCAATAAGCTACCAAAAACTGTAACAGAGAAGGAAGTAGGAAGGAAGTATTACATGTGCGGCAACACATGCTGAGTGGAGACCCTTTTTGGTATCCTGCCGTGTCACCAAGTAACATAGTTTTAGTGCTAGTTCTAGTCTTAGTTTTAGGTGGTACTTATGGAGCCAAAATAAACCTTTCTTTCTTTCTTTCTTATTACCTAGTTTCAAAAAAGCATTGAAAGATGTTTTAACCGACAAGGCATATTACTCTGTTAATGAATATCTACTTGATATAATATAAACTAGATATTGTTTTCAAAATGTTACACTGATTATTATTTTATTAGTATTAAATGTAAAATTGTTTATATAACATTAATGTAATATTGGTTATAATTTAATTATTTACTATTTTTTATTGTATAATTATTTAAATTCATAAGTAAAAAAATGTATGCTGAAAGGCAAGACATGAAGGACAGGACATAATTTTGATATTAACTCACGTCTAAAGATTTCATGTATATTGCTTGCTTAATCAGACTAGTTTGGGATCCGCTGTATTTATTGATTGTAGTTACCCTGGTGTTAATAATAAACATTTTTTAAAGCTTTTTGAAAGCCGTGCTTTCCCATAATTAGCACTTGACTGAGTACCTGTTGACACTACAGCGCAAATCGTGCACTATCTTCATCGGATGCATGGCTTGTATGGGTTGTATGGATTTCGAGTACATTTGATGGGACGCGGCGTGGGAAGGCGGCGTAAGCAAATTGTTTAATTGGTAATCATCTCTTCAGTGAAGTGGGAGTATGTGTGTATGTAAACTCTTCGCTAAACCGATTTTGTTGAAACATCTAAGAACCGTCGCTTGAAAACCTGATTTCAAATAAAAAACTTTATTCAAATCGATCCACCCGTTTAAGAGCTACGGTGCACAGACAGACACAGACAGACATAGCGGTCAAACTTATAACACCCCTCTTTTTGCGTCGGGGGTTAAAAACGAGGGCTACTACGAAATTCGAAAATCCCATCCCATCCCATCTTAGGCCTCTAGGTTGGCAACGCATCTGCAATCCCCCTGGTGTTGCAGGTGTCTATGGGCGGTGGTGATCTCTTATCATCAGGAGACCCACTTGCTCGTTTGCCATCCAGTTCAATAAAAAAAAAAAAGAAAAAAAATCAAATTCAAAATTCAAATAATTTATTTGTGCAACACAAGGTAAATTACAGGCTGTTACTTAGTACATTATCGAAGCTCGTACGAAGTTCGAATTTCGCACTTCGTACCTAGTATAGGGCCAGCGGGGCTACTACGAAATTCGAAAATCGAAGTTCGTTTCGTTCCGTCCCTCTGACACTTATTATTTAAATACGAGAGTGAGAGCGACGGTCGATTTTAGAATTTCGGAGTAGACCCTCAGTTTTGTGAACACACTTAAACACACGCGTTGCAACAATAGCAGCAAATTGTTCGTTAAATCACTAAACTGTTTTGATCTGTGTTCTGATTGTACTCGTAAGGGGGGACCCTAGACGCTATAGTGTAGCGGTGGCTTTATAGACGCCACGAATAATAAGCTCTTGGTAAAGAAAGAAAAAGAAAAGAAATAACAGTAGATTGTACAACGAGAGCATAAAACGAGCCATTTTACCCGAGACGTTCATATAGCCACGCGAGGGTGGATAGACACGTCGAGGGGAAAATAGGTTTTATGTTCGAGTTTTACACTGATTGCAAAGGGATAAAATAACAACAGAGGAAACATTGTTCACTTACTACTGTTCCTACTTACCTTTTGTTTCTCGTGCATTGCTAATATAATACCGACATGCAAATACCTACCTACCCGTAAACAAATTTAAATTAAGAATAACCGACGAATGTAGGGTACTTTATGAAGCACAAATTGTTTATTGGATAAAGAATTTTATGAATTTTGTAATTTTATGTTTTTGTGTCTGTGTGTCTGTTTGCGGCACCGTAGCTCTTAAACGGGTGGATCGATTTGAATGCGGTTTTTTTATTTGACAGCAGGTTTTCTAGCGATGGTTCTTAGATATGTTTTATTAAAATCGGTTCAGCCGTTTTTGAGATATTGAACTTTGAAGTGACAAATGACGGGGTTTTCCAACTTTTTGTTGGTAAGGTTAGGCTATTCTAGGGTTCCGTATCCAAAGGGTGGCAAACGGAATCCTATTAATTAAGGTCACAATATATGCTAGAAGAAGAAAACGAATGCCATACTCCGTTTGGCAGCGACTATATACTCGGGTGATATCTAAACACACCTTGATAATGAATTAGTACATAGCTCGAAACGCGTCAGTGTTCCATGTGGTTTTTGTTACAGTTGGGCCCATCACATAGCTGATTAGATGTGGTCCACAATTACAAGAAGAAAGATAAATTAATCTAATTTCAATTAATTTATTTATTTATTTCTTGTAATTTTTTCTCTGTGTATACAGTACCCTGAGTGTAAGTTTTCGGTTACAAAATACGTCTCGATCGCGTTCGCGTTAAAATCTCAATTTATATGGAAAAACGAACAGCGCCTCTAGCGGAACGTTTGCGATGTTTGTGTTTCCATACAAATTGAGATTTTAACGCGAACGCGATCGAGACGTATTTTTTAACCGAAAACTTACACTAAGGGCACAGATACACATTTCTGTATCGCTTACTATTTCTGGTAACAATAAAGAGTCTTTGTATTGTATCGTATTTTATTCATAGAAATGGACCGCCGCAAAGTAACGTTTGAATCAATCAATTATTTATAATAACACTTAATGAACTTTAGCAACAAGCCCTAATATTATTTTGACAGTTCAAATTGTGCTGACGAACTTAATTTAGTTTATTAAAGGCATCAATAGATCCACTAACCCTACGTTTAACGCGGTGGGGTGACGGAGTTTATTACATTTTGGAACGGCATTTTATTAATAGGTAGCCGTGATGAGAATGAGATACCATGTTGGATTTACTAGTTGAATTATGTGGAAAATATGATAAATCTCTGTGTACCTATATACTTGTGCTTTCTACTGCTTACTGTGTTGGTGTGCAATAAAGAGTTATTGTATTGTATTGTATTAAAAAAAGCCGTGGTGGCCTAGTGGTTTGACCTATCGCCTCTCAAACAGAGGGTTGTGGGTTCAAACCCCGGCTCGCACCTCTGAGTTTTTCCAAATTCATGTGCGGAATTACATTTGAAATTTACCACGAGCTTTGCGGTGAAGGAAAACATCGTGAGGAAACCTGCACAACCTGCGAAGCAATTCAATGGTGCGTGTTGAAGTTCCAATCCGCACTGGGCCGCGTGGGAACTATAGCCAATCCCTCTGTTCTGAGAGGGGCTGTGCCCAGCAGTGGGACGTATATAGGCTGGGATGATGATTGTATTGTAAAGTAGCTGTTGCCGGCGACTCTGTCCGCTTACAAATCGTTTATACCTATATGTTATCCCGCTGGAACTATGCAATTTTCTGGGATAAAAAACCGGCCAAGAGCGTGTCGGACACGCCCAAAATAGGGTTCCTTAGCCATTACGAAAAAATAAGTAATATTTTTCTAAGGATTTAGTATTTTATAAGGAATACGTTATACGGAATACGGAATTTACTCTTAAACTACTAATAATTCTCAAGCAAACTTATTTCCCGCTGAAACTGTACATTTAATAAATTAATAATTTTTTAAATGGTCATCCTGTAGAACTTTATAGGTTAGGTTAGAAATAGAAATAGAAATACATTTTATTTGCATTAAATGTTCTATGTACAATTATGATGTTACACTTATTCTAGTTTCAAACATAGGTTTGTTTTATAACAATTCATTACATTATGACTAACAATTTTCGACCAGTCGATGCAGACCAATGAAAAATGTACCTACAGCTGTAAGAATGGGTACTAAATCCACGATGTAATTTTTGGGACTTCCCATCAGAATTCAATAAAATCCCGGAATTTCAATTCGACCATACTGGATCTAATGATTTACGCGTGCGAAGCCACGGGTAAACACTAGTCCTACTAATATTATAAATGCGAAAGTTTGTAAGTCTGTCTGTTTGTTTGTTACCTTCTTCACGTCTAAACCGCTGAACCGATTTATATGAAATTCGGTATACAAATAGTTTGAGTCCCGGGGAAGAACATAGAATAGTTTTTATCCCGGAAAATTGCTTAGTTCCCGCGGGATAGGGATAACGAAGTCTACGCGAACGGAGTCGCGGGCAACAGCTAGTAATAAATATTTTGCGAACCTCAAGTTCGTAGCTTATTTTGGTTATTTCACCTTTTTTCCCTCATTACACTAATTAGTGTTAAAGGCACGGCGTCAACAGTACTGAAGGAGGAGAGGTACAGTCGCCCCCAAAACATGTACCTTTAACTTAGCTTATTAACTTCAGCTAGCTGCTACCAGCGAGTTCGTCTGCGAAGAATTCGTTTATCTTTTCTCTATCCCGTGGGAATTATGCAATTTTCCCGGATAAAAACTACTTTTATTGTCCTTCCCTAGTTACTAGACCTCATCTAAATCAGTACAGTTGTTTACGCGTTAAGAGATCATAGACAGACAGGCAAACAAATAGATAGACAGATTTATTTTACATTAAACAAACGCAAAAAGAGGAGAGATTATAAGTTTGACATCAATCGTCTGTCTGTCGTAGCTCTTGAGGGTTTACCCTTAAAATGTCGACAAACTTTTAATCGAATATCAGTTAAAAGTCAACGTTTCCTATTTTTTCATTTCATCGAATATTCATTATCATTACCTACCTCGAATGATTAAAAATTGTAAATTACCGATTTTTTTTATTTCTGGAAATATTATTTAATAGATAGTTTATTTGGCAGAACTTCATTTTATATTTTATTATTTCATACTATTTTGAATTTCTTTATTTATGTAGCGATTTATTTTTGTTGGGGTTTTATAATAATACGTCGAAGAAAAAACAGCAATATTTAGTTGTTCTGTCTCATGAATATAGATAATTGTTTTAATATATAATGAATAGTCGATGAAGTGAAATTAATCCAAGAGAAAATATTAGTATTGAATATTCAATGAATGGTTTTCGATGAAATTAAATTCGATAAATAGTTTGTTGACATTTCAAGGGGCACCCCTGTGCAACACGTGTGTTCATGCTACTTCTCTACCTCTACCTAGTGTAGAGGTACACTGTAAGAACAGACACAAATCACGTAAATCCATCATCATCACCACCACACTACAGTGACGCGTTTCGAACTCAACTAGAGCTCATCTTGAGAGCAATACAAGCAGTCACCATGCTACCAAATAATAGCCTAACATAAGTAGCATGGTGAGTTGCGTCGTGGGTGAAGAAGCTGCATGAGCTATCGTAAGATCACGGGTGAGCAAATTAATTGTTTAAGTTCATTTTAGGTTATTACTAAATATGTTTTTTTTACAGAAGAATATTCTTTCTCTCTAATAAAAATCCTACGACCGATGAGTCATTTATCGCTGACTGTACACGCTAAGTTGCTCTGATCTCGAGATACAGCACGCCCTCATTACTACAAGGGGGCTGTCCACTTGACCAAGTGACAAGTGACAACACGAAACGTTTTACAACAAGGGGGTTTACTGAAGGGAGGAAGGGCGGTATTAGCTAATAGGTAAGCAATATTTAGCGTGTATTATTTATACAAACTAAAATTGAGACAGACGTTATATTTAGTACTCTTATTGTAGGAAACTCCTTGGAGTTTTATACTTTTTGGTGTATTTTTTGTAAAGTTCTTTTTTTTGTATATTTGTCTTTTATGTGTTACTTGTCATTATTGCTTTGTGTTGTGTGGTTGTGTTTTCAAAAGTCAAAATATTATTAGGGGTTTGCTAAGACGATTTTTCGATTCAGTGTTATGTTTGCGAAATATTCAACTTTAAAGTGCGAATTTTCATTAAATTCGAGCGTCCCCCCCCCCCCCCCCCCTCTAAAATCTAAATCGGTGGGTGGAAAAATTTGAAAAAAATCAGAATGGTAGTAAGTATATCAAACTTTCAAGGAAAACTATAACGGCTAAGTTTGATTGAGAATTATTAGTAGTTTATGAGTAAATAGCAGCCTAAGGTATAAAATATACCTAAACTTGGAAGATTCCGTATAAAATACGAAATCCTTAAAAAAATATTACTTTTTTTTTCGTAATGGCTACGGAACCCTATTTTGGGCGTGTCCGACACGCTCTTGGCCGGTTTTTTAAAGTGTAACATAATTCTTATCTTGAAATGACGTATAATTTATTCAAATTATAAATCGTAACATATATATATTTTTTAATCTGATTCTGACATGGTATATCTAATTTTTCATAGTTAATTTAATTTACTTTAATAGTTAATAGTTAGTTATGGGACTGGGCGGGACAGGTCTGCCGCATGGATCCGGATCGCTGGGCCAAAGTAATCACCGATTGGGTTCCATGCGACGGGCACCGGAGCAGAGGCAGACCTAGGAGGAGATGGCAGGACGACCTGGACCGATTCCAGTCAGATTGGCAGGAGCTGGCCAAGAGTAGAGACGAGTGGGATAAGAAAAGGGAGGCTTTTGCCCTGCAGTGGGACACATTATAAGCTATTAAAAAAATAGTTAAAAATATTGTTTAACATTTGGATGTCGTTTTCTGATCGACTGAATACTGTGCTACATGTATCAACAACATCTTATGTATTCTGGCAAATAAAGAATTCTCATTCTCATACGCGGGCGGAGCCGCGGGCAATAGCTAGTATTAAATATCTTCTTGACAATAGCTTTAAATTTTTTATTAGTTTGATCTTTACATTTTTATCAGATTGAGGTTATTTAACCCCCGAAGCAAAAAGAGGGGTGTTATAAGTTTGACTGCTACGTGTGTCTGTGCGTCTGTCTGTGGCGCCGTAGCTATTAAACGGGTGGATCGATTCAAATGCGGTTTTTTATTTGAAAGCAGGTTTTCTAGCGATGGTTCTTAGACGTGTTTTACCAAAATCAGTTCAGCCGGTTTTGAGATATTGAACTTTGAAGTGACAAAGTCGGGGTTTTCTAACTTTTTGTTGGTTAGGTTAGGGTGCAAACGAGTAGGCGGGTTACCGCCGCCGATGGACGTCTATAACATAAGCTGAGTTACGGATGCATAGTAGGTACATAAATTCTAGACCACTAGTCTTGTTTTTTTAATTACATAATTAGATAAGTATGCTGGGTATCTATTAAGTCTTTTCCCTAATTTCTGAATAAAAATAATTAATACGCAACCAAATCCGTGGGCGCCAACTAGTATTCTATAAACGCCACCAAAACGACAAACTGCGCAAAGCGACCCATAATCTGCCTTTATGATCCCTCAACTCTCTCCCCTGATTGGCTGAAATGCGCCGGGGGTGAGAAACGCAGGCTCCTGATTGGTCGGGGCGAGAGGCCGCGCCCACCGCGCGGATTAGGCGGGGAGGGTGAACTGATGGGGGATTAAAGGATAATGAGTCTTGATAGTTGGTGGTTTAAAATAATTTGATGCTTAATAGATTTTTGCACAGTCCAAGAAACTGAATGACGGACCAGGGACCTTTCTCAAAATCAATTTCGCTCTGTATCTGTTTTAATGACATTTTACCCTGTGTATCGAATATGTGTTAATAAATGTCCTCTCTCTGTCTTTCTCTTTGATTTTTTTGTCAAATGTATGGGATGTCAACATAACATCTGTAGCACAAACAAATTACATAGCACAAATTTGAGGTCTTTTTGAGGTTAGATTGACTTTAAATTTGGCATCATCATCATCATCATCTCAGCCGTAGGACGTCCACTGTTGGACATAGGCCTCCCCCATAGACGTCCAGTCGCTTCGGTTGGTAGCGGCCTGCATCCACCGTGAACCCGCCGCTTTAACCAGGTCATCCATCCAATCCGTTAAGTCCGGAAAAACTTATGCAACTCAG
Source organism: Choristoneura fumiferana (assembly GCF_025370935.1). Classification (NCBI taxonomy): domain Eukaryota; kingdom Metazoa; phylum Arthropoda; class Insecta; order Lepidoptera; family Tortricidae; genus Choristoneura; species Choristoneura fumiferana. The sequence goes on from NC_133499.1 coordinate 4,195,755, forward strand.
ATGACAAATACAACAATCTGGCTGTGACATCCTTCTAGTCCGGCCAGGATCGTCTCCGCAAGACATCATCATCATCATCATCCCTGTCTATATACGTCCCACTGCTGGGCACAGGCCTCCTCTCAGAACAAGAGGACTTGGGCCATAGTTCCCACGCGGGCCCAGTGCGGATTGGGAACTTCACACGCACCATTGAATTGCTTCGCAGGTTTGTGCAGGTTTCCTCACGATGTTTTCCTTCACCGCAAAGCTCGGCAAGCTCCGCAAGACGGAACTCCTCAAATGTTAATGGCATCAACTGGAAAATCAGTACGGTAATGTAATTCAGATGACAATGCAAGTACAGTTAACAAGAAGTACAGTGAGCAAAAAAAGCTTGTATTCAAAATGTAATTTTTAACAAAAACTTCTTATGAAGTCGGTTAAAAATGTCTAAATTATCAAGTCGGCTTGGTCGGCGCCACTTAGCATGCAGGGATGATCCGCGCGCCCCGGCTAACCCGCCCGCCCGGCGCGAGGGCGGATGTAGCGCGGAAAATGCTTGAGGTTAGTAGAGACCGGGGGATCTAGGATAAAGAGGATTTTTAATATTTGTTATTCCACTCTAAATTTGTGGTTTTCAATAGCTGTAACCTACAGCCCAGTGTCCTTTCATCATCATCATCATCTCAGCCGTAGGACGTCCACTGTTGGACTTATGCCTCCCCATAGACCTCCAGTCGCTTCGGTTGGAAGCGGCTTGCATCCACCGTGAACCCGCGACTTAAACCAGGTCATCCAGCCGTCAGACATATGACTTATTGTAATTTGAAACCAAACTCTCATTTCCTGCTAATATTGTGAATACGACAGTTTGTATGTCTGTTTGTTTGGATGAAGTCGTGGGCTACGAGCTAGTGAACTATAATCAATTACTTGCTTTTACTCTAAAAACCGGCCAAGAGCGTGTCGGGCACGCCCAAGGTAGGGTCCGCTGCCATTACAAAAAAAAGCAAGTAATATTTTTCTAAAGATTTCGTATTGTCTACGGGATCTTCCAAGTTTAGGAGGTGAAATCAATAATGTTTTTTCATCGTATTTTGTCGGAGAAGTATATATTTATCTTGCATCTCAATTAGCCTCAGTAAAGTAGTTTGAGAAAGCAAGATAAAACCGAACTTTTACGACAAAATACGATGAAAAAACTTTATTCATTAGATCTGTATATATATCATATCTTACGCTGCTATTTACTCTTAAATTACTAATAATTCTCAATCAATCTTAGCCGTTATAATTTTCCTTGTAGATTTGATATATTTAAGTACTAACAACCTGATTTTTTTCAAAATGTTCCACCCTACAGTTGAGATTGTAAGAGTTCGATTTTAATGAAAATTTTCACTTTAAAGTTAAATATTTCGCAAATAAATTACTAAATCGAAAAATCTTAATGGTAACTCCCCCAATGGTTTTAAAAGACCTATCCAATGATATGCCACACTATAGGGTTAGTAGAGAAAAAATAAATCACCCCCACTTTACGTATATGGGAGGCCTACCCTAAACAAAATAATTTTAGTTTATTTCATTATATCACTTTGTCGGCGTGACTGAAGTGTATAATTATTCATGCCAAATTACAACTTTCTAGTACTAACGGTCTCTGAGCAAAGCCCCGGACAGACAGACAGACGGACAGACATGGCGAAACTATAAGGTTGGTTTTTTGGAATCTTTTTGTATTTTTTATTTCAATCCCAAATTTTTACTTTTACGGTCATCCCGTAAAACCTAAATTGAAAATACAAACTTAAATATAGATGCACAGAAAAACCAGAAAAATAAGGAACTAATAAGAAACTATAAGGTTCCTAGTTGACTACGGAACCCTAAAAAATCGTATCGAATCGGTTCATCCGTTTGAGAGCTACGGACGCCACAGACAGACATTGGCGCCAAACTTATTATTATTTTTTATTCGACTGGTTGGCAAACGAGCAAGTGGGTCTCCTGATGGTTAGAGATCACCACCGCCCATAAACATCTGCAACACCAGGGGTATTGCAGACGTGTTGCCAACCTAGAGGCCTAAGATGGGATACCTCACGTGCCAGTAATTTCACCGGATGTCTTACTCTCCACGCCGAAACACAACTGCTGCTTCCACGGCAGGATTAGCGAGCAAGATGGGTTGTAGCAATCCGGACGGACCTTGCACAAGGTCCTACCACCTGCAAAATTATAACGCCCCTCTTGTTACGTCGGGGTTAAAAATAAATATGTAGCCAAATCTTTTTTACACACAACAGTGTACACTCAGCCCAACACGTCGCGCATTCGCTGGAATCTTCCGATTTGATTGAATTTAACGGATGAACGGACAGAATTCGCGGATTTGTTATACACAATATGTTGCTCTACGTATGTCTGGATGGCTCAGCGGTTGTAGTTACTTTTGTTAAAGGCGGCGGGTTCGATTTCCGGTAAAACTAGGTACATGTTTTTACCCGAAGGAGGGTTATGTTATTCTGTGTTTAACCCCCGACGCAAAAAGAGGGGTGTTTTAAGTTTGACACCAATGTCTGTCGTCTGTGACGTAGTAGCCCTCAAACGGATGGACCGATTTCGATACGATTTTTAGGGTTCCATAGCTAACTAGGAACCCTTATAGTTTCGCCATGTCTGTTTGTCTGTCTGTCAGCGGATGCGGCTTTTTTACCTATGCGGGAACGAAGTTTAACATTTTTTATTACAAGCTTTTATTTAGTTTTACCTGTCTCGTTGTTGTTTCTATTCTATTCGTTGTTTGTCTGTCTGTCTGTAATCAAATCTTGTAAGTTAAATTCGACTAACTTCCAGTGGTTGGATTGACTTGAAATTGCTATACTTATGTAAATTGCGTGACAATACAATAATCTGTTAATCCGGTAGTGACATCCTGGTAGTCCGGCCAGGATCGTCTCCACAGGACAGAACTCTTCAACGGTCAATGGCATCGACTTGAAATTGAATATGCAAATGTAGTTTGGGTGACAATTTAAGTACAGTCAACAAAAAATGTCGGCGTTTTTTAACTTTTAGTTAGATTAGGATATAGTTTAAAGAAAGCTCGCGTATCCTAAATATAGATGCTCACTTTGGACACAAAAATAAAAGTCAAAGTCATTTCCAGCCTATGGACGAATATTGCGTCCCACGGCTGGGCACAGGTCTCCTCTCAGAATAAAAGGGCTTGTACTGTAGTTCCACGCAAGCCCAGTGCGGATTGGGAACTTCTCACACCATTGAAATGCTTCGCAGGTTTGTGCAGCTTTCGTCATGATGTTATCCTTCCCTTAAAGCTCGCAGTAAATTAAAGATGTAATTTTGCACACAGACACCTGCAACACCAGGGGGATTGCAGATGCGTTGCCAGCCTATATAGAGGTCTAAGATGGGATACCTCAAGTGCCAGTAATTTCACCGGCTGTCTTACTCTCCACGCCGAAACACAAGAGTGCAAGCACTGCTGCTTCACGGCAGGATTAGCGAGCAAGATGGTAATAATAAATAAATAAATATCATGGGACACTTGACACCAATTGACTTAGTCCCAAACTAAGCACAGCTTGTACTATGAATATTAGGCAACGAATAAACATACTTATATAGATAAATACATACTTAAATACATATTAAACATCCAAGACCCGAGAACAAACATTCGTGCTATTCACACAAATATCTGCCCCGGCCGGGAATCGAACCCAGGAGCTCAAGCTTCGTAGTCTGGTTCCCCAACCACTTATGGTGATAACAATCCGGGCCGACCTTGCACAAGGTCCTACCACCTGCACGACTGCCCGTAGGATTTGCTTATTAAAAGGGCTTTGCGAACATTGAATATTTAGAGATACCTACCCACAAATGTCTAAGCAACCCTCGGCGCGCGAGTCCGACTCGCACTTAGCCATTTTTTACCCACCATTTATGTAATCACCAGACAAATACGGGTGGAAAAAATCCGACCAATAACAACGCGGGGTGGCCGCCCCCGGCGTTTCTCCATCCCTGTCGCATTTAAGCGCCACCCGTCGACTAGAAACGATGTGCGGATTAACCCGTTAACCAACCAGTTAACCGTTATTTTTAACCGTCGTTAAATGCGGTTAAGTGTTAAAGAAATGAATATAGATATTTTTCTGTTTCAAACAGTGCGTGTTTGCGTGAAATTTGTGATAATTGATGTCGATTTTAAATATTAGTCTAATTTTATCGTGAACAGTGATTTGATAATTAAAGGAGTGATTTAAGAAGAAAATAAGGCAACATCACGTACCTACTGAAACTAATGCGACTTTCATAAATCAGTTATAATTTTCGTGGTATTTTAAAGATACATTATAAACGAAGATATCAAAAAGAGAACTAAGAATTTGAAAAAGAAAAAGTGCAACGTGAAATGTAGTGTCAAATTGAAAACCGATACCTAACAAGATTTTTTTCCGTTAATCGGCTTAAATGCAAACGACTATAAGTGCTAGAAATACGCGGTTACAAATTTAAGATTAAAATAACTAGTTATTACATACTAAGAAAGGTTACGCTAATTTCCAACCATACTTTAAAGACAACGTTCTTTAAAAAAATACCTTCCTTTTTAACTAAAAAAGACAAGCCGCTATATTACTGAAAGCAAAAACAGCCACAACTGCAAAAAACAATGTAACAACGCCCCATCAAAAATGGATACAGGAAGCGAGAGTCCCACCGACTCCAACCGACAAGAAGGTTCAAAAACCTCGTTCCTCATAGAAGACATACTCTACAGAGGCCAAATAAAGCCCCAAGAGCCGAGAAGATATGAGTTTGATAGAGAACCTAAGCCTTTTTTCCCGGTTCCGGGCGAATTAAGGCCAGTCCCAAGAGAAGGGTCGTATCTCCAGGTAGCAATGGGCGCATTAGGTGCGTATCTACACGCTCCTAACACGTATAAGGCCGTGGAGACACCTTATTTTTTGTCGCAAGGTAAGTTTGATGAAAGAAAGAAGGCATTTCTTTACACTTACAAAATTTAAATAGCACACATGAAGAAAACAAATAAAATAAAAAATATTAGGACATACACGATATACAAGGTGGGCCCTGTAACAGGAACAAAAAATTAAACCACAGCTTCCACTCTTCATCCATTCTTCATCCTGAAAATTACATGTTTAATACAAGTTTTTTTTACTGTCTGTATTTGTTGCTGACTGTACTTACATTGTCATCTATACTACATTTCCGTACCAAATTTTCACCAAACCAAATTTCAAGTCATCATCGGTACGCCCCGGTCAGCACAACTCCATAATAAATAATACTTTACAATTTTAGTTATTTCACAATCGTCGCACCTACTCTTACGATTCGCACTGATTAGAATGAGCATGAAATTTACCTACCATTACGTTGGTATACTGTTACGAAGTCGAGAAATCCCCTCTTTTAGGGTTCCGGAGCCAAAATGGCAAAAACGGAACCCATATAATTTCGCCATGTCTGTCTGTCTGCCCGTCCGTCCGCGGCTTTGCTAGAAAGCTGTAATTTTGCACGAATATGTATGTAAACTATGCCGACAAAATGGTACAATGAAAATTTTAAAAAAAATGTGGGGTGGTGATTTTTTTATCCAAACTTGTAGTGTGGGGTATCGTTGGATAGGTATTTTAAAATCATTACGGAGTTGCTAAAACGATTTTTCGATTCAGTGATTTGTTTGCACAATATTCAACTTTAAAGTGCAAATTTTCATTAAAATCGAGCGCCCCACCCCCTCTAAAATCTAAACCGGTGTGTGGAAAATTTTGAAAAAATTCAGAATGGTAGTAAGTATATCAAAATTTCAAGGAAAACTATAACGGCTAAGTTTGCTTGAGAATTATTAGTAGTTTAAGAGTAAATAGCAGCCTAAGGTATAAAATATACCTAAACTTGGAAGATTCCGTATAAAATACGAAATCCATCCAGTGGGTGGAAAAATTTGAAAAAATTAAGGATGGTATATCAAACTTACAAGGAAAACTATGACGGTTAAGTTTTCTTGAGAATTATTAATTAGTAGTTTAAGAGTAGCCTAAGGCATAAAATATTACCTAATTTTTTCGTAATGGCTACGGAACCCTATTTTGGGCGTGTCCGACATGCTCTTGGCCGGTTTTATACTATAGTTTTGTCAAACCTAAACAAGAGGGCGGCAAAATTTTCTTTCGCCCCGGGCGGCTGGTAGGTACGTACGCTACTGATGCCATTAACTGTTAAGGAGTTCCGTCCCGCGGAGACAATCCTGGCTGGACCACCAGGATATCACTACCAGATTATTGTATCCTCACCAGAGGACCAATTGTGCACCGACCATTTCTCAAAAAGTTGTCCATTTTCAGTTGTCCACTTATAAAAAAAAAATGTCCTAACGCTATTTCAACACAAAAAATAAGTAATATTGTGCATAAATATATAAAAGATCTTGTGGCAAAGGTGATAAAAAGTCAGATAAGTAATCCGTGTCGTTGGATCCAATAGATAGTTTCGATGTAGTTACAAAATTACTATTTTTTTCCTCACAAGATTTCGTGACGTTTTCCTGACGTCAAGAAATTTTGGATGTTTTATGCAGTTTATGTTTTATGAGCTCGTCCTTAGTGCTAATAATTTCTTGAGAAAACTGATTTATTTTCAATTTCATGACGGGACACTTTTTTGAGAAATACTCTAACGTCTGACGCTCGCGATATAACAATTCAATGGCACTTTTCTCGCAAGTGTTGTAGTAGTACCTACCTACTACAATGAGGGCTGTCGTTTTTTATCTCACTAGATGGCGCACTGTTGCGTGAGATTTTTAAGTACCTATGGCTTTCAAAGTGTGTTATTAGGGGTGTGAAAACAAAGTTTAGATTAAAATCATATTTAATACACCTTAAAACCGTACCATAAAAATATCGAGCATGCCACAGTGTTGCATATAGTCCCCGTTTAGTTCGGAAAAAAGGGAGGACAAAGGTTTCCGAAAGACGAACCTGTCTCAAAACATAGACATTCATTGCCCCGGAACGCATATTTGCCATAATTAATTTCAGATATTGCATAATATTCACAAAATTATTCTTATTATAAATAAACCCGCGTAGCTCACCCAAAAACTATGAGATTTGACATTTCGGAGACCTCACGCTACACTAGCGCCTCTAGCGGCGAATTCATACGCGATAGCCCTCATTGTGATCGCGAGTGTCAGAAACGTCACGCAATAGACCCTCAGGTTTAAATAAGTATGTTTAACTAAAAGCCAATCCAATCACTGCAACTGAATCCAATTTAATTTGGGAGATTTGATCCGTACACCAACCTACACCTACATACACCAACCATACATTGAAAGTTAAATAAAAGGCAATGCGTGTAATATTGCAGCCTCTCCCCACTTTAAAGTAAACCCAAGTGTATTGTATGATTTAGCTATGTTACTTCTGTTCGTTGCTCTCAGAACTTCCTCCTTACTGTCCCACTTTCAAACTCTAAATTCTATGTTTATTCTTACACTGTCCAGGCCACTCGGTTGTGGAACTCCCTACCGATAGACTTGAGGCGCGCAAAGTCCTTGCCTATCTTTAGGTCTATGCTTAGGGAGCACTACCTGTCATCTTGCGTATAAATGTTATAGTTAGCTTATTTATGTGTTGTTATGGTATCTATCTACCTATCTATCTGTTTAGATTTGTTGTGTATGTGTATTGTATGTGTTAGTTTTATGTATTCTTGATACAGCTATAATCTACTGTAAATTGCACCACCTGCTAAAATGTATTCCTTATTTCTGTCCATTGTAAAGGTTGCCTGGAAGAGATCGCTCTGAAGCGATAAGGCCGCCTATTGCTTACCTTAGAAAATCTCTATGTATATACTTGTTTTCTCTGTACTGTTTACTGTATTGGTGTGCAATAAAGAGTTATTGTATTGTATTGTATTGTATTGTCGCCAGGGGTGCCTTACCACGCACTGTTCACGCCATCCGAGCTGTCACTGTCTGCGCTCAAGCACTGCCGGCGGCGGAAGGCCCGTACTGTGTTCTCAGACCCGCAGCTCACTGGTATGGTAACTCACTGTTGCTGTGTCGCAAAATACAAATATTGTACACATAGTAGAAGATCCGAACTTGAAATGATCTTCACCGGTCTGATAAAAGATTGTATTTTATAAATTTATAATCAACTAGCTTAAGCCCGCGACTTCGTCTGCGCGGATCTAGGTTATCGCGCGGTGGCGCCCTCTACCGGAATAAATGGTATCCTATGTTGATCCTTGGGGTTCAAACTACCTATATACCAAATTTCAACTCCTTAAAGCCTCTTTTTCGCGATAAAAGATAGCCTATGTTCTTTCCCAAGGTCTATTCTATCTCTGTACCAAATTTCATCCAAATCGGTTCAGCGGTTTTGGCGTGAAAGCGTAACAGACAGACAGACAGACAGAGTTACTTTCGCATTTATAATATTAGTATGGATTAGTATGGATTTAGTATATTAGAAAATATATTAGAAATGGTGTTGCTAAAAAAATCCTGAACAGGCTATTTTTTTCCTTAATAATTTTTAATGATTTTGAATTAAATGCAAACAACCCCATATCAACGTGTTCAAAATAAAACAGCGCTTACGTTAATATACAATTTGCTCTATTATCTAATCAAGTGAAAGTAACTGGCGTCGACATAACTGTTTAAGTTTATACCTGGCAACCCAGTAGTTCGTCCAGGTAAACAATAGCAAACCCAACGTCTACATATTCTATAGGTTTATACTTTAGGTCAATATAAAATTTTCTCAATATCTCGATGATGCAATCAAAAATTATTAAAAATATATTTTTAAAAATAATTAAAAATAATCGGTCCAGGATTCTTTTAGCAAATCCATTTCTAGTATATTTTCGAATATACTAAAATTATTATAGGTAAAATAAGTTTCATTCTGTTATCATTATCAGACCGGTGAAGATCTTTTCAAGTTCGGAATTTACGTCCACTTGCAGGCTTTTTAATCTAGTTTAAAGTGGTCTTAATTACTGTCAG